>NC_135244.1:0-303030 GCF_947623445.1 Clavelina lepadiformis | reverse complement strand
AATAGCAAGTATTACGTCACGCAACAATAAAAACATGTACGGTAAAAAGTAGAATGGTAAACAACACAAACATAGACATTGAAAACATACGACAGTAAATGGAATGAATCAATATCTTACAAGATTTCAAATAATTTTTGTCCAGTTTAACTGACAACTGCTCTCGTATACAGCAGCCTATAATGGGCTACCATTGAACCACAAATAATTCAATTAAAGGCGAAAATTCAACAAGAAACCGACCACGTTATAATAAACTCATAGAACAAAATATTTACAAATGATGAATGTGACGGGTTATTTTTTTGCAAAACTTGTTCGACTCGATAATCAATCAACATTTTCGCAACAAACAACTTGAAAAAATTCAAATTTTAGGAAGTGTTTAAAACTTTGTTTTTTCTGTGAATGTGAGAAAAGTTTTGAAAACTGCCACGAAGATTTTTCTGTATAATTTGTTTCAATTAATTCTTGCACGCCAAAGGTGACTACAATGCTTTTGTAGTACAACGCCACGAGGTGGCAGTATTGAAAGCTGTTCCGTCTTATGTCTGCTCGAATTCACGAATGGTGTCAAGAATCTGTTAAATTTTATAATAAATTTATTGATTTAAATCCAATTTACTCTTGTTCATTTTAAATATTTCAACTCGGCAAACCAGCGATTCCAGCATCGCGCATAATTAGTGATGAGTTAAAACCAGGAATCGGTGACAGACCGTAGTTGCACAAATTAATTTTGTTGCTCAGCTTCAAAGCTCATGTAATTAGCGTGAGGTTTTTCGCTCACCCAAACATAAAAAGCTGCTCCTCCTTCACTGGCGAGATAGATGCTCTGGAAGTCGTACTTGGATAGATGACCTTTCACCTTCTCTATGACGTCGACAGGTATATCTGTGACCTGCCGGGTTTCTATCAGCCTCTTCAGACTTCTTGAACCCGTTTGACACATCATGGCTTGGATAGACGACCAATTCTGCAATAATAATCCTCTATGACGTCACAAAAGCGTTTATAGTCTCAAGCTTTCACCTTGTTCTGGTCACGTGGATGCGCATTAGACGAGTAAATCTACAAGCACTATAAACATCATATAACCTTTAATTTATCTTCATCTCTTTCACCGAGCAGAAGGTACACGCATGCCATGACGTCACAAATGACATTTGGGGGCTTGGAGTAGCTGCGTAGTTCCGATATCAGGCCAGGACGCATGTTGCGGATCGATCCGCGCACGCGCTCTGCGATATAGATGGATCGCGGTCGAACAACTCTAACACACGCGCACAGAGTCACTTACCTAGGTTGTGCTTCTGCCTTATCATGTCCTTGCCGAGCTCGATCTCATCCTGCAGGAACTTCTCGCATCCGTCGAACTTTGCCCACTGAAGCGCGTTCTTGAGGTCATCGCTGTCGCCGCTGTCAATCGCGCTCAAGATGTCTGTGGAAGGCTGCATGGTCAACTCAACGACATCTTATATAATAGGAGGCATGCTCACCGTGCCGCCTCTTGCTGATTTCTGTGACGGGAAAGTCGCTCGCTTGCTCCTTCACGCTTGACTGGCTTTCAGTTGAGCTCGCCCGTCTATGACAAAACAATTTCTTTTATACCGTGCAACACGTCAGCATATGGGCAACCTACCCCTTCTCTTCTACGATCTGCAACACCTTGTCTACGTCATCGTAGAACCTTCGTATTCGAGCTTCCATTTTAACAAAGATTAATTGTTACGTCATGACTTAGACCATATTATTTCCAGCGCGTTATTCGCGTGCGCAGCGGTTCAATGAAACGTTCGACCAACTCGACCAGGCAGAGGTCTTTGTTGAGAGTCTTAAGAATTTCGAAGAGCTTTTAAGTGGGAGAGTTTTTAAGGAGGTTCTCAATGGAAGTCGCTCAAGTTTATTTTAACCGAAGTCTTTGTCATTCCGGCATTTTTGCAACGTTTTTCGAATTAAAACGAAGCAACGGACTATTGAGACACATCCCACCCCCCAATAACTCTCTTGCCCATTGCGAGTGTCGCTGACACTGGAAACGAATCAACAAGACTTACATGACGTCAGCAATGACCTCTGTTGATCTTTCTGGCTGGCTCTTGCTGTTTGAATAGCGTCCACTAGTGACGGAACTTTGACTCCATCTATCGACGTTTGTTACGTCACTGGGTTGGGAGAAAAATGTCGGCAGAGTTCCTTGACGTGACGTCATGGTGTTCCTCGGCGCAGTTGCTGAGCAGAGTCTTTCAGAGGCGTTCCAGAATTGTCTGTTGAAAAGAAGATGATCATCTTGAGGGTTGGAAGAACAACATAAATAGCCTAATACGTAATAAATGTTCATGGCTGTATGTAATAGTGACGTAATACTTCACCTGTGCATCATCCAGTACATTAAAATCTTCACCAGCAGTGACAGAATGACGCAGGCGATTGACACAGAAGCAAGCACAACAATGTCCATTATGACGACATCCACCTTTGATCCAACTCCGCAAAATAATCCGTAAATTTTGATAGGATTCGTCAACTCAAAGCTAAACGACTGAAAACAAACCGACCCTTCAATACCCAAGCAGCGACAGAAGGTTTGGGAAATAAGCCCGACGATTTGAGTGAGGAAGATCCATCATGATTACGTGGCACTTTGCCAATAGAAGATGCGCTTATTTGTCACAATGGGGTTCCATAGCGTTTCAATGTTCGAAGCCAATACGAAAGTAAGATTGTTTGAAGGAGATAAATCGCCCGCACTCAACAAGTGATGCTTACTTGCAAACTAACAACGGTCTTTGTTTTGTCAGATTGTAAAAAAATTAGAATTATTTAAGACTTCAACAGTGACGTCATGTAGACGAAACCAGTATCTTGCCGCCGACTGGGAACCGCGTTGACCTTTGAGTGTGTAAGATATAATTGTCGCTTAGCACTTCAGTTGGTGAAGAAAGGTAAGTAGGTTTCCAGCAGACCAGCAATTCTCATACGTGCAAGGAAGCGGCAGCTGTTAGCACCGCGCTAAAGAAACAGAAATAGACATCATACTAGAGAGGTCATAGCATATGCGGCTGAGTGGATGAACTTTTGTGGAATTCGAGTTGGTTTGTTTTTGCTTCAAGCTTTGTGTTTATAAATTATGGCGAGGCGAGTACGACGAAGCGACGAAGGAAATGACTCAACTCATTCCACTTCCCTTTGATCCCTGAGCAATAAAAACAGCTTTATACGAAGAGTCAGCTTGCAGATGGAAAATAAGGTCTCACAGTGTCACAGGCCGGGCCGCTGTTTCATCTTCGCCTTTTAACTTGCTATATAAGTGGTCTTGTAGTGATTGCCAGAATTTACAGAATATTGACAGAGAGCTTGAGGGAGAGTTAGACTATAGACACCACATTACGATGTAATATATAATCTATGCTTAAACCACATAGTCTATTTTAATATGGTTGAGATGATTTAATGCACGTTCCTGACGGTATTTTAAACTAAATTGGTGTATGTTGTAAAAAGATAAAACTTTTCAAAAATAAATTGCGTAGGACTAATGCTTCAAAGTACATTTTCCCAGGGCAATGTTTCCTTTTTTGTTACCCTATTAGGTAGGCTTACCATAATTTTGTGCCTTCAAAGCGGGACGCTTTCGACATATGACGTCACAATAACATTTTTATCGAATACAATGAAATAAATAACAAACAAGATCACGAATTCTTCTTCAGGAAGTACCGGTACGCTACACAGCAAAAACAATAATAAGAACATGCTAATGTTCGTGTATGGCTTCTATGCGGTATGCCTATGCTGGCTGACTGAATGCCAAACCGGGACGTTTGGCCGACCGATCGGGACGCCGGGACAAGACGTTAAAAAGGGGGACTGTCCCGGCTAAAACGGGACGTATGGTAAGCCTACTATTAGGTATATACCATTTTACGCTATACACCGCGGTTTATACGCGTTATAAATCGCTGTAAAAAGTAAAATATAATTTTTCATATTTCTTCACACTTTGTCAAAGAATATTAGCGTCATTCCATAGCTTACTAGATTCCTAACTATTTCTATTTTCTTTCGTAAATTTTGGGAAAGTGTTTTAACGCGACGCAGCGCGATATATTTTCGCTTTCGCCACCCCGAAGCCCATAGTTTTAGACTGGAGCTGATGGAGGCGCTAAATGGCAAAATAGAAGCAAGAGAAAGCATCGTTTAGTTTTACAATGGGGTGAAATGAGTTCGATACTTGCTGACTTTCGGCAAAGCAGGTTAAGCATGAGAATTTACCAAATCTGTAAAGTATTTATAATATTGTATCGACTCGGTAGCTGAGAGTTCTCAACAATTCATCTCGAGTTCGATGTTCGATGCACAGCCCCTAGCCCCCTACAGCTACTTCCAGATTTGGCTTCAGCGCCAACTTTCAGGCGAAGAAATGCGGTTTTGTTCCATTTTATATTATAAGCATTTCGTTGGAGTGGCGCAAATTTTGGCGATGCATTTGTCGTCGCACTGAAAGCAAAATAAAAAATCTGTGTCAGTCGGAACTTGTTCAAAGGCTGACTCGAAAACCGCTGCGCAAACGATGAAAAATCTTCGCCAGGTTTAAGTCAATCGCGCTTGTATGTGTGCCTGAGTGGAAAGGTAATTTTCAACTAGAAATTGTGCACGCAAATACTCTAGTTTTGGCGTTCACCGAAACCTCAATCCTTTGTTTATTTGTTATATATTGATGTTCAAACAAGTGTGCACGTTGATGAATCTCGTGCGTGCAGTTGCCACACTTTCCACTAGCACTGATATAATCATAGTGGAAAGCATGGCAACTGCACTCTTGAGGTTCTGTAAAACTTTGCTTGCTAAATGGAATTCAAGGTGAAAGTGTGATCTCTAAAAATGAACACATTCAGTTTATTCTCTTCTGTAGATAAAACTGATAAGTGTCAAAACAATGTTTTCTTTTTCAAGAGATTTCACTTCAATCATCAGTGGAAAGCACCTAAGTCCTTGTGTTTAACTCAGGCTTCATTGCACACTTCCAAACTGCACCTGATGCATCTGATTTTGGCTCCTGCATTTCAGTGATGGTGCCCACAACATAAGACAAAAACTAGCTCAAAATATTTGCAAAAATGCAAATAAAGTTTCTTGTAAAATAAAAATTACAGAAGGGGGAAGGTAGCCGACTTGCAAAAACAGATGTGCCGATATTTATATGGAGCCAAAATGAATACCAATATTTGAATAAGCGCAAATCTCTCAGCAAGGTATGAAATATAAAGTTCATCGCCGGTCTCATCACAATCGTCACCAATGCTTCTGCTTCAACTTGTACCTTCCATAGAAATAAAGTAAAACATGTTAAGATAAATATTTTGTGATTTGATGAACAAGCAATGCAGTGAAGTTGATAATAACGAGTGGGTTGAGGTTCATTAACAGCACGCAGTGATTCATCAGTAACAATGCAATGTTGCCATGTGAACCCAATGTTGTTGAGGTGTCCATTTCACCAAGTCAACTTATCATTTAGATCATTGGTGATGTGTTTAATTGATTGCAGTGTGTCCAGTTAGGAATTTAGAATCTTTGATAAACACACATTTTGAAAAATGGAAGTTCTTGAGTCTGTGGCAGGTCAAATGGACGAGCTCCTCACCAACCGTCTTTCACTGATTTGCAACTTTGCACACTTCTCTGTCGTCATATTGGGGATAAAACAGACGTGGGGTGAGTTGAACAACGGCTTGCTTGTCTATCGCGCTAAGATTTCTTTGATGAGGACAGTTGCATGGGACAAACTTCTGCACTAAGCCGGGATTTCCTCTCTTTTGTTTCATTTAATGCAGCTATTTTTTTCAAAAGTATCAGGTGTTCAAAATGTTTATTGTGACATAACAGGGGAGACTCAGTCGAGATCGCAGCCGTTTGCCACCTGGTTCATGTCCATGATTTGTTGTTTCGGCGGAGGTTGTTTGGTGCATGTTTTTGTGGGGAAACCCCTACTCACCCCTTTTACCAACACAGAGGTGAGAATACATTGTTGGTCGAATTGTACCTAGTGAGGCTCCATGTGTGTATTACATGTTATTTATTGCGTGTTTATTTCTATGAAATTGCACAGTGACAGGGGTAAAGTTTCTGCGTGTGTCAAACATATAGTGACTAAAATACTGTCAACAGCTGCATTTGGTGAATGATAATCTCATTTTTCGTTGAGACTTTGTTTTATTTATTTATTTACAGATGGTCATCTTGGCCACCATCGTGTGGTGGCTGGTGTTTTATGCACCGGCAGATTTGTTCCATTCGTTCCTTCAGCCAACACCAGTGAAGATCGTTTTCCTCTTTCTTAAAGAAATGCTCAGGACAAGAAAAATAATGAAAGGTCACTCACTAAATTAAAAACTTTGATTGATTATCATCTGAGTGACAGTTCATCTGAGTGACAGTTCATCTGAGTGACAGTTCATTTGAGTGACAGTATTTGAGTGACATAATTATGACATAAATTATTCATTCGAGTGACATAATTAACCCTAACCCTCATCCTAACCCTAACCCATTACTGTAGTTTGAACAATACTTACCAATGTGTCACTCAAATGAACTGTCACTCAGTTGATCAACTACCAAAAACTTTGTGCGTGAGGAATAAAGTGACCATTTGCTTTGGATGATCTTTGCAAGGATATTAACAAGGAAGTATTTATAAAATAAATATTTAAAGTGAGCCTTAATTAATGATCCCATGACACCAATTTTCTGACCAGGTGTGGCGTTGGCACGCGAGGTGTATCCCTCATCGCTTCTCCTATGCACAGCTCTTGGCATGCTAGGTGCTTGTGGGGGAGGGTTCATCAAGAACACGGCTCTGCTTCTCCGAGCAACGTGGAACCAGGAATCAATCAAAACATTCTCGTTCTCCGTGTATGTTATAGATGTCAACGATGTATAAAGTCACTTGTTCTTGTTGATCTCATAAGTCCTTATCTCACAGAATATCCAAGTGCTGCCTGCTCTTTGCCGCCCTCTATAATCTCCAACTTGACGGTCAGTGTCCCTTCTCGGCGAAGGTCATTGCTCTCCTGCAGACCACCACCATGTTTAGTGTCGTGGTCAGTTCCCACCTTCACCTTTTTCTTTCGATCGAAACTCGCCGATATCGATCAAATTTTATTTTATCGTGGCAGGTTGGAGCACTCTTTGGCTTTCAGCTCGACTTTTTCTCACCACTAGAGGGCACACTTAGCAGTACTTTTGTGAATTATTCCGCATTTTCGAGTTCGGAACAATCAAAGGGTGATGAGAGTGAATCAAAATCAAAAAAGAAAAAAGGCAAAAGTGATTGAAGAAGATTCCACATTCTGCGCCGTCTCCGTCTAATCAGCAATAATTGCCCTCCATGACATTATCAATATATGCAGTGAACTTCACTTATTTTGTACTAGCCCAATATTTTCGTACATGCTTTCAGGGTATATAAAGTTTGGAAAGCTTCATTCTGTAGCAATAATTTTGACAACAAATCGCAGTACAATGTGTGTTAACTATGCAGTAGTAGTAATTTTCATTAATTATTTTATTAAATTTTTGAGGACATTTTGTTGAAGTGTTTGTAATTAGATGATGATGCTGCTTTCAATAGTGTAGTAAAGCAGCTTCCAGGTAATCATTCATTTTTTTGTTGTAACTTCACCAAAACCATTGTTACAATTCAAAGTAGTTTGCTGTGGTCGCAAAATGGTTTTCACTTTTTCTTGCACGTTTGCTTCGCATCTTCTTCATAATCAATCGCTTCAGGAAAATAAATTTTTTGAAAATTTCTGGTGTTGTTTATATTTGACGTTCTGACTAAGCCGCAAGGTAGCGCTGTGGGTAAATTAAGAGAAAATTGTTGGTTATTAAAGCATCGTCCCTTTCGCTAAAAGAGCTGAAGTTTGAAGTCAACTGTAGAATTTGGTAACGTAATAACCCGTGGTTTGTGATTGGACAATCGCAGGTCGTTAATTTTAGTAACTCATGCTGCCGGTTCTGTTAAAATATTATCAGTCGTTTGTGAAATTTTACTGGAAAATTACGAAATTGATTATGAACCACCATAATATTATCATCAACCATTTTATTTTTTTGGGGGGATAAAAAAATCAAGCCAGTTGTTACTAACACGCGCCAATGAACAGGAAAAGTGACAAAGCCGAGAAGGCTTAAAACGTGCTCAAAAGAAATAACGTTGATATTTGCCGGTAACAACTAGCACGGCCACTAAACCTATAATTAGTTAAATCTATAAAACATAAGTTGAAAAAGTAGAAATTAAGCGGACGAGCAGGTGGTGTGTTCAAGCAACAGATGAATGAAAATTGCTTCAACGCTATATTAATAAGCCTCGATGAATATTATTATTTGTGATGCTTCCCACTGTAAGTTCCCGCCTATTAAACAATGCTCTATCGGCACAAAGTAGCTGATTGCTTGCTGGAAGCAATGAGCACGTAATAACTTTGGTTCTGTCTAAAATTCGGTGAGAGATTGGAAAGTCAAGATGAAAGAAATTATTGGTTGACTGCATTCGGTCTTGTCATGACGTATTCAGCAATCTCGGCACGTGCATGGTGAGCTGTCAGCCAATCAACTTCAAGAAGACGACGGCATGGTAAGCTGTGAGCCAATCAACTTCAAGAAGACGACGGCATGGTAATTCTGCTTCAATGAGTGACCAGGTTGGAGGGAACTTGTGTGTTTGCGAAGGCCCGGATGCGAATCACCCCTGATCGAGCGCGGGTCCTCCTCGAAGAATTCGAATTCTACCCTCTCGGTAAGTTGACGTCATTGGCGTACGCAGGGAACTTTCGTGGGGAGGGTTTTACGAGTTGACATTTATATATTTTAGGATAATTATGGGGCTTTTCACGGGAAGGCCGCCAACGAAAGGGCTTGAGCCACCAAACCCTGCCCTTGTTTTCGCCGACGTCGATATTTCTTATGTTAAGATGAAAGTCTGGTGCGAAGCAGTTATTGTTTTTATCACTGATTTTCATTGTGATGTAATATAGACGAGTATGACTGACGTCATGCTCTTGCCAACCATGCAAGGACAAAACACGTCTCAACTGCCCAGAAGTGCCGAGAGAATATATGCGGAAGTTTCATCTTCATCTTCGATGAACAGCGCTACGGTAAGCCATAGGCCCTGTCCCGTATATATGCTTCGCAGGGTACACCATTGAACATAGCAAATGAGAGACTGGTTCCATTCTGGGATATCTGCGCACATTCGAGCTAGTGTTGGGCGAGAAATTCAACTGCTATAATCGCTCTTCCTTTCCTTCCAATTTTATCACGAGATGAAATCGAAACCGTTTCGCTCAACGCGGGCACGATGACCCGTTGTAGTAAAATGTGGATACGTCATAATGGAAAATTTAGGAAAGGGAGGTCCGCCAGTTAGGGGAGGGGATTACGTAGTAGGTTTCTATTGGTCAATCTCCTGACTATAGTAGTCGTAATCACGAGAATGGCTTGTCTAGTGACGTAATAATCTTAATAGTTAATATATAAATAACGCGCGACCTTGCCATTAGATGAATGGAAGTAGCTTACGAATTAGAGTGGTGAGGGCGATAAATCGCGGCAGGATATCAAAGTGGACGACTTCGACAGAGATATCCTGCGTACCAGGCACTCAATGCGTTTGTAACAGCTCTTTCCAAAGTTTGGTAGATTAAATTATTCAAAATCTGAGATCTTTCATGGAAACCAATTTAGCTTTTAAGCGGAATTAATTTACTGGAACACACCCATCATTAATATTCTTAATTAAGAGGGCAGTGTATTGTTAGACTGTACGGAAATCCCAAAAGGTCTTGGCATGCTTTTATTGATTTGGCAAAAAACTTAATAAGTATGATTATGTAACACCAATACAAACGTTACTAGCATACAGGGCGTATTCCTGCAAAGTGCCAACGTTTCGTTAACCAATATCAGGTTAAGGTGTAGGAATAAATTTTCCAACTTAAACAAGTAGGAATGTTTGTATTGTCTGTTAATATGCCTCGTGGCAACATGATTGACTATTTTTATGGTTATGTAAGTTGTAATTGCTAAGCCCCACTCGTAATTAAGCTTGTGTTCTGCGAAAAGTATTTTAGAAACTTTCTAATGTATTTGATTTTATCTCCAGCCTTACACCGAAATCTCCTCTTATTTAAATTTATATGATGTTTTCCGACATCACGTAATTACAATTCACCGTTGTAGATTCTATAACCTTGAGTAACCTTAGCTATTCTGATAAACGATTGTGTCGCCAGTAACAACCAGACTCAAGTAAAATAAAGAAACAAAGCTTTCTCCTTGGAGTGGTGTGTGGCGCATAAGATCAATTGTGACGTTAGGGTTTCTTTCGGTCAAAAAATGGTTAAGGTTACCTCAGTTCAAGCCAATGGAACGTATGATTTCTAAACGACTTTACTGTTAGGTTTTTCCATAAAGGTTTAATTAATCTTTATAGCAAGTTAGTCGATTTTGTTGGAGTTTCCCTGCGTACTTCTCAGCCAGCAACAAACGCAAAAAGTGCAAATAATCACAGATAATAACGCAGAGTGACTAAAACTGGCCGAAAATTGAAAGATTATCTTTGATTTCAAGACCTAGAAATTGGATCGGTGGAAAAATCCAAAAATTTGAGCGAGAGAGACAAGAGTGTTACGAGGAATGTCATTTAGTCCGTTGCCCGGCGCTTCTTAAACGTGATTGGTCGATTCAATATGGTCTGACCCTGGGTTAAGCGCTACTACGCGTGGAATCATCGATGCGTGGGGGCACATGCCGCTCATACCACTAAGATTATGAATCAAGATGAGTTGTATCAGTTTGTGGCCTAGCACTGTACGAAGTCGTTGTTTGAAGAAGGGTATTGTGTGCTCAATACTTGCGCCTGGCTTCATTAGCCTCAGTGCTTAAACTGGTTGGAGTTCTGCTGTAATCTGGTAATAGCCTCAAGCAAGTAGCAATTAACCTGCACTCGGGCATTATAGCTGTTCGGTTTAAATTGCTTGACTAGGCCTAAATTAAGTTAGTTTTTTAGTTTTTGAGTAGCTAATGGAGATATGTATTTTACCAAATGGGCGCGACTTATGCACGGGAACCTTAAATACTTGGTGCAAGCTGTCTGCAAACTCGTAAATATCTTCTGATGTTGAGACGCTTCACTGCGGTTTGATCTACGTGACAAGATTAGTGAGATTAAGCAACATGGCCCTGACGAACTAAAATATTTCTCCCTAAACTCTGATAAAATTTACTTTTGTCACCCGGGGCAATATATTTTGCGTAAACAACATAGAAGCTAAGCCTGTCGTTTTGAGAAGGAGATACGCTTTGGGCTTATTTGCCGTCCCACTACGTTAATTAGGGCAAGCGACAGCAAATATTTGATATTTATGTGTTTCGTAGTAAAGTGGCGAAAAATATTTATTTAAGCTTGTCTGAACGTTAAACGCAGTTGAACCAATCGACCTAGTTAGTGCAGTTCCCTGTTAGAAATCCATCGCTCTCCTAGAAAGGTTTCACAATCTGGATTATTTTAGCTTTACCACTCTTTGCTTACCCTGTCTTTCTTTGACAGTTATTTTTGCATGCACTGCAAAATAGGTTATATTGTACATATTTCGATATATATTGCATATTTATATTAGTTATTATCGATTGCCGAAGTTTGTGTTCTTCGTCGCACTTAAAAGTTTGTCCGAACTCAAGATGACTAAAAGAATCCGGTGCCAGGCTAACCAGAAGAAGCCAGGAAAAGCATTGAGTTATTCAGTGACAGTTTTGAAACTTCTACTTTTCTACTCAGCGCTAGAATTCAACTTGGTGATAGGTATTTAATTGCTGCTAAATTATCCTTTCATATCTCGATTTAACAAGACTTTCACATCACGAGCGCGTGTTCACGTTGTGGTAGCGATCATGAATGTGATAAATTATATCTTAGGCTACAAAAGAATGAATCCAGCGGACGAGGCGAAGCAGAGTGTCTGTTACGAGCACTTGGGCTGTTTCGCTTCACTGCCGCCCTTCCCCCCCAAAATGCCCCTCCCGGTCTCACCGAAACAAGTTGCAACGAAATATTTCTTGAGGACCCGGCAGAACCCCCTTGAAGATGAACCCATTTCCCCGGACGCAGACAACATCACTCGATCCAGCTTCGACCCGACCAGGCCGACCAAGATCATCATCCACGGGTTTGTGGTGAGTAGTCCGTGGTTCTACGTCGGTACTTGCGATGTAAGGACGGTATGACGTCATAGTTACCTCTGTAGATGACGAATCCTCAACTCGCTAAATGGGTTCCGGAAGTTGCAGAGACGATCCTTTATCAGGAGGATGTCAACGTCATAATGATTGACTGGGTGAAGGGAGCGGCCATGGAATATGACAACGCCGCGTCTAACACACGCCTAGTGGGCAGCCAGGTCGCTCACCTCATCAACATGCTGATGGTGAGTTGTGTCCGAGGTGTGACGTCACTCATAGGTCCTTGGCGTAACTCTGCTCTTCTATTCAGGAGGTGAAAAACGCAAAGTCCGAAGATTTTCATTTGATCGGGTTCAGCTTGGGCGCCCACGTGGCTGGGTTTGCCGGGAAGCGAGTGCAGGAGGGAGCCAAGAAAAATATGGTGGGGCGGATTACCGGGTTAGATCCCGCCAACCCCTGGTTCAACTACGACAGCCCCAAAGTTCGACTCGACCGAAGTGACGCCAAATTTGTTGACGTCATTCACACAGACACGAGCACGGTTTTGGTGATGGGTGAGTTTTTTCTTTCACATATTGCTCGGTTGCGTTATGTTATTGTAGAGGGTGGGTAACCCGTATCCTGCCTTTTGTGACTTCATAACAGGGGCGAATTTATTTCAATTGTTACGTTGAATGGATTCGTTTCGAGTGACAGGTAATACGATAATGTTTTTGCTGGCGCTTAGGAAACCGTTACACCGGATAGCTTTCCACCCCCCTCTGATAACAATCAGCTGAATAATTATATCTCAGACCTTTGTTATTGTTTCAACTCTGCTCCAACTCATAAAACTTCCTTCCATTCCAGCATCTGGCTTGAACCGAAACCTGGGTCACATCGACTTTTTCCCCAATGGCGGTGCGGACCAGACTGGGTGCAATTCGTGGAATAAAGACGCAACTTGGATTGAAAGTAGGTTTCATAATCGTTTAATAATTCCGTATTATTATTGCTTAAAAAGCTTCCCTCGATTCTGCGTCGCATATCGTTTCCCGTTGCTTTATGACGTAATTGCTTTTTATTTGCGAATCGTTTCCGTTAGGGTTACTCTTGGTAATACTAAATTCATCGAAATCAAATTCGAGAATGAGTGTTGTATGACGTCATACAATGGAATATTTTGGGAATGATAAGTCCAGCATCACGTGATCCTTCCGCTTGCATCAGCGGTCACGTGTTGGAGGGTATCCGGGTCCATTTGATGGATGAGACGACATTAAAGGTTGCACTTGAACCTGCCAGTTGTGTCTGACCACCCGACATTGACAAGATGCGAGATGTCGCCGGCGGCCTCTGTCCACTTTGCTTGGACTTGTTTGTCTGCGCCTCATTCATAGATCCTGTCATGCCGCCTATCAATTAATCGTCAAATTCTCCACGCGCCGTCAATGTAGTGACGTCATAAAGGAGTTCTTAGATCACAATGCTTACTCGGTGTTTGCTTAACCTCCTATCATAAAGAAGTGAATAAAGAACGCGGTTCAAACCAACCAATCTGGGATCCAACGTTAGTTCAACTCGTTATCCTGTGTGACGTCACTCAGTGATTCATGTAAAAAAACAAGGTGTGGAAATGGCGCGATTGTAAAGTGAAGATCACCTCACACGGTGACCTCGAGTAACCTCGTCTACATATGACGCGGTAATTAAAAATTCAATGAAGTTTTCGTGAAATAAATTTGGTCTTTAGCAAATTGACACCAAAAACTCATTGACACCATTTTACAACATGTCCTGTGCGACGTCACCTCGTAAAAAATAAATCGGAAAACTTGATGTTTCTTCTGGGGAGGTTTTCGTGTCACGCACCACTGGTTTCGCCTTTAATAAATTTCTAGGAAACCGAGCGTGGGTTGCCTGGATCCGCCGCTAATAAGCTTCGCGTCATTGCACGATGCGCGAAATACTTTTCATGGTAATTCGTGATGGCTTGTGTTGCGTCGTGATATGAATTTCTGATTTAGACACTTGAGCGCCATCTGTCGAGAGTATTACGCCTAAAGGGGCGTGAACCGCGTCACGGTCACGTGATCGTGGTGAACCGCGAATGACGCGCGTCGTGAGAACTCGGAAGTGCGGAGGGCGCTTCACCCCCTACTTGTACTCAAACGTGTGGGGTCGGTTGCCATGGTTTCACACTTGTTGCTTTTGCAGCCGTCACAGACAGCACTGTATGCGACCACCTGAGGGCGCCACAGCTTTTCAAAGCGAGCATCAACGCGACAGGGGAGGAGAGCCACATGGCGGCGTACCAGTGCGACAACTACGAGAAGTTCAAGGTAGAGTGCCATGACCATGACACGGATGAATGACCACATTGTCCGATCACCATGGTAACCTGTTGCTTTTGTCACAGCGCGGGGTCTGTCTCCGTTGCCAGGGAAAGAGGGGGCTAAACAAGGGGGGCAACAGGTGCAGGAGAATGGGGTACTGGGCCACCCCACCCCGGGGCAAAAAGAACCAGCTGTACTACCTGATCACATCCGGGGAAGCCCCGTTTACAGGTAGGTTGCTCGTTTATGTCGAGATGTAAGTTGTGAATATCACCGTCATATGACGTTGTCGCTATTTCAGTGAAACACTACCAAGTCCAAATCCACTGGCGGAACCACACCAAGGCGACTGCGGAAGGCTTCAAGGCCAGACTCTTCCTTACATTGCACGGCACTAAAGGCAGCAGCTCTGAGTTCGCCCTCAACGAGTAAGCACTCTTCCATTCTTCATCGTATTGTCACATAATGATGACATAAGTAACGGTCGTTGTTTATCTCTAGCGGTTCGACCTTCCACGTGGTGGCTGGAAGGACGACGCGGTTCCTTGTGACGCAAGACACGACCCGCGACATCGGCCAGATAGAAAGAGTGACGTTCCGGTGGGAGCGGCCGACCTGCTGGACCTACTTCTTTTGCCCGAAGGAGAACGTGCATCTGAAGCGCATCAAGATCTTCGACGCGCAAAAGCAGGAGAGGTAAGAGTGACGTCACGTACGCACTGTCCGCAATCCGACAGCGTTCTCATGCTCATTTCCATCTAGGTCGGTCTTCCTCCCCATCGGAAGGAAGCAGAGGATTAAGAGGCAGGAAGTCCTCCCCAAGCAGCGCTTCGAACTCCTCCACACAACCTACATCAAGTCCAACTTCCCCAAGCGATACAAGACCCTGGATCGCGAAGTCGCCGCTTTAAAACGATCCGAGAACGCGATTGTTCCGCCCCTCGTCCCCGTCTATGACGAGAAGTTGATTCCTCTCAATCCGCGGAAGCGTGCTGCGGATCACTCTCTCCGCTCGTCTTCGCTCTCCGCCCTCCTCAGGAACCATCTCCCGCCTGTATGACGTAAAATTTGGTACCGCGGTCATTCCCGCTTTCGAACCAGCTACGTGGATGGTTGTTGACGTCTGCGTCATAGATAAGTCGATTGTGCGGTAATAAAGAGAGCGAAGAAAGATTTATTTATTTTATTTATTGACCTTATAAAGCGCTGTGCTTTATATTCTTATTTATTCGCGACATTGATGTTCTTTGTTTGTGACGTATGCAGCATCCACCGAAATCGGTGATTCCCTATGCTGCTCTGTCACGTGATTGCTTTCGCGATTTGCCACATTAAGTGCCTCTTTGTCACTCCCTATTCGTCGCTTCTCGTTTCGTGCAATAATTACCACTGTGGGCGCTATAGGTACTGCTCACAGGGCGCGTATTTACCTGAGGTTCCAACTTGTTGCAAATTCTTTATTTTAGGTTCTTCCGACTTAATTTCTGTAGTTGAATTCAATTCTGACATCACCGTTTGTTTCGTTTCACTGTGATTTCTGTTTAAAAATGGCGGCTTAAAAATGTCGTGTCATTATTGCCGGGACAGACAGCCACGAAGTTATATTTAGAGGTGAAATGTGTTGAGCCCAGTGCCAGGTCAGCTCTGTGTGGGGTTCTCGTATCGATGTCACAATGGCGATATTGTTTCATAACAAAACAATATTTGGCAAGAACATTACGCTAAATGGTCCTTCCAGGTAATTTTGAGCCGTTCCGCGAGCAGAGTTTGTTTTGGTTTTCACAAAAGGATGTGGAATCGTGCCACTGGTATCTACGAATTGGACACGTGACACAACAAATCGCATCTCACCCAATCAGAGCTGATGGCTTGGTTGGGAGCAGAAGTACGCAACCACGCAACTGGTTTCTCATTTAAAAATTTTGTACAAGTGCTTTGCTACTGGTTTCCCGCACACCCAAGGCAACTCAGATGTCCTTTGGCCTATGGTAGTGTTAAAAATTCTTTTTCTAGTTTTTTTGCTGGCAACTATTCATCGAGTGAAAGCCAACTCGTTTAAAGTAGGCTGAGTTACTGACTGTAGCCTCACGCAGTGCTGAGCTTCTACCGACTGGTTTCGCACCGGCACTGCTCGTCATTATGAATAAAATTTTGTCCAAATGCGCCATAAACTACTGTTGTTATATCCAGCAAGCTTACGCAGGAAATTCTTCAGCGAATTTTATGGTTCAATTGTTTTCAAACTTTTCCAGTCGCAAAATTGTTCAATATCATTCAGATTTTCAAAAACTGTGTCAAAAGAAACAATAAAGTTTTTAGGAAATAAATTGTACTTGCGATACACAGTCCGCTAAGATACAACCTCTAATGCAAACTTGTAAAAAAATTGATAACTTGGTTATTGTCTTTTTTTGTTAAAACATGATTGCTCTAATCTGTATCGTATCTTATGGAACCCGGGTTATTCTTCATTGAGCCCGTGAGTTCCTCGGAACAAACTTTGAAGTCGGTCGCTTCACGTCAACTCGATTTAAGCTTACTTGCAATCATGGAAACAACCACAAGCTTACTTGCAATCATGGAAACATCCACAAAGTTCTGAAATGTTCGAATTGCTGCAAAGTTTCTGCCTTGTCCCAGCAAGGAAGCGCTACGTTGTGCATTATGACGAAATAAAAGGTTGTTAATAACGGCTGACTCAGAATTATAGTTTGAAGAAAAGAAACACACAAAAATGTTAGTTTTTTAGATGCGTCGTGTTTAATTGGTTAATGTCGAATCAGAGTCATTGTATAGGCCTACTTCTGCCAGGGTACGCATTGGCTATGGTAGAATTTCAATTCTGACATCACCGTTTGTTTCGTTTCACTGTGATTTCTGTTTAAAAATGGCGGCTTAAAAATGTCTTGTCATTATTGCCAGCACAGGCAGCCACGAAGTTATATTTAGAGGTGAAATGTGTTGAGCCCAGTGCTAGGTCAGCTCGGTGTGGGGTTCTCGTATTGATGTCACAATGGCGATATTGTTTCATAACAAAACAATATTTGGCAAGAACATTACGCCAAATGGTCTTTACAGGTAATTTTGAGGCGTTCCTGGGGCAGAGTTTGTTTTGGTTTCTCACATAGACATTCTATTTTCGGAACAAAAATTAGTGGACTTTGTGCGGAATATGGAGGCGGTAGCTGGGAGGACAAATATAGTCACGTGACACAACAAAGTGCATTCCATCAATCATTGTTGATGGCGGGTTTCGACCTGGAATGATCTCGGATGTATTTATGGGAGGCCAGATCATGTGATCGGATCGTCAGGAATTCGGACGCGACGATAATTTAGCTGCGAGAAACCACGTGATGTCAACACTCTCATAACCCGAAGATGTTCATCAGCGCATAAATATGGGGAACGCGGCTTTAATTAGTGGCGGATGCTACTTCAGCACCGCATGCGCTACAACTACTGTGCTAATACCTGTCGATCCGTAGCTTGCACCGTATTTAATTTCACTTCTTCGGGTCTCCTTTGTTCATTTCTGCACATCTACGACGGTTTTGGTCTTCAGAGAAACGGTTTTAGAGCGGTAACATTTAAACACAAAGATTGTGTAAGATGTCTATGAAAGTCTTGCCGCCGGTTGAGATTTTCACATCCAAGAACTGATTTTAGTCATCTAGTGACTAATTAATGCTAAATTTAGACTTTAACTCCAAAAGCTGCAAAAATATTGAGGAAATCTTATTAGATGTTTATGTGGGACGTGGTTGTTCCTCAAGGACCGAGCTGATTACCCAGTTTGCTGATTTTAAGGAAATGGGGCCCGGGTTTCCACCCCCTCCGACTTACAATCTAGACAAAAAGTTCTAATATTTACATTGAAAGTTTATTCAGCTTTGAAAATACTAATTTTGTGCAAATTGACGAGACACGCTACAAGTTGAACAACGGAACCACAGCGCCACCTGACGGCTGTTGTGTGTAAACTCTTCTGAAAATATTCCTAATCGTGGGCGCTAATCTACTGCGTGCGCAAATATCACGTCATCTAAAGTTTGTTATGGTGGCTCAAATGACGTCACCAGTAACTTGTAAGAATTTGAAGATATGTGATGTCATAGGTAATGCGAAGAATGATAAAAACTAGAACATTACAATCTTCCGAGTTGCATTGACCACTAGGTGGCATCACAGGTTCTGATACGAGCCGAGCAAAGCAGACAATAACTTCTCCACCGCCACCGTCTGCTTATCGAGGGGTTTCCCCTCTGACGTCACGGCGCGTTTTATTGCGTCATCGAGTTTCTTGTTGGAGAAGCCAAGGCTGTATATGAGGTTGTAGTTGGCCGCCATCCGTTCCACTTCAGTGCGCGGGAGGGCGTCTGCAAAATCAGTGAAGCGAAACGTCAGCATTAGTTGTGACGTAAACTTGACGTAATTGAGGCGAGATGAGGTCACCAGATTTGAAAGGGTGATAGTTCCTGAGAGCGTGCGCAAGTCTCGTGAAGTTCCTCATCCATAGATCTGTTCTGCGTGGAGACGAATCCTCCTCCTCGATGGAGGGCTTTTCCTCCCCGTCCCACACTGCGGTGGAAATGGCAATTACAAATCAGTGACGTCACAATCATTTCAACAAGAACTTACTTCTTGATTGAGGGAATACCCCATTTTTATTTCTTTCTCGGTGAGGCTCAGGGGTTGGGGCCTGGGTAGCCGAGGTCTCACGAACCGACGCTATATGTTTGATGATGTCATCAGTTATGAGGTAACTTAGCAATTACTATTGAATTTGAAACCTCACAGATCACGACAAACGTAAAAAGAAATCACATAAATATACCTGAGCTTGGAAGTGGTTCTTGGCGAGAGAGAACGGAATTAATCGACGATGACGTAGACAATGCCGATTTTTCCGGTGAGGTCACGTGGGAGAGGTGGTGGCTTCCGAGGTTGAGTCGGTGGCACGCATGAGCAAGTGGCAGAAGAAAGAGACGCCAGCTGGGGTGATGAGACCAATTTGTTTAACGAGGAACAGTATTTGACAAAGATTTACAACTCACTTCACCATTCCTTGAGCAATTTCGGATCGTTGCAGCATCTTCGTGAGAACTGAGCTGGTTAGTGGGATTCTTTGGTTGAGGAATATTTCAACGATCTTGTCCGCGTGTATTTCACCATTTTCGAGTCTGGATCAAAGATTAACTTTGTTTCAATAAAGACTGGAGCTACGCAGGGATGTTGTGAGAGTTTAACCTGTCGGCTTTCATCATCTGTTTCTTCATTGCATCCAGATCAACCTCATCAACATCGGCGAGTTGCTCCTCCAACAAGCTCACCATCTTCTCGTCCACCTCGGATGCAGGTGGACTATGATGTCTATGAGAACTTGGATCAGCCTCATTCATCTTGGGAGGTTCCGGAGATCTTAGAAAAGAGACAATCATGATAATTCCTTGAAAAGATTCATCGCAACCTTTCTTGTTTCACCTTTCAACCCTGGATCGATCCAATCGTGAGCCACGGTTTGCGGCGCACGATGACAAAAATTGAAGTAACTTCTCGTAATTGATCTCATGTAGATTATTTGAATCTACAGATGAATGGACCATTAATTGTGATGTCACAACTCTATTAGATTAGAACAATGGAGCATATCCACACCTGAAAACTTGTGCATCAATATTTTGATGGTTGATAATTTGAGGGGGAGGTCGTGGCGGAGAAAGACGAGACTCAGTTGCGACTCGTTCACAAATCCTGTCATGTGACGATCAAACCCACTTAATTCAACGTACATGTCTCTGCAATAAACATCACATTTACCATTAACTAATGACAAAAAGAAATTTCTGACAGTTTAATCGAAGTTAAAATTTCTACATCAGAAGATATATTTAGTCAACAACAAGTTTCTTTACTTCATTTTATTGTTGTTGAATCCTCTCAATCTCCGTGATACTAAATCTGCAAGTGACTCATCACTAGATGGCGCCATAGAGTCCGATAACTCTTCGTGATGGAAAGATTCCGAAATAAAATTGTTTCCTTTAAAACAAGAATGAAATCAATTCATTATTGAGCTAATTTATCAGTTCTATGATGTCTATGACAACCAAACCTACCTGGGGGTTGCGATACTCCAATTGGGGGTAATACCGGGTGTTTGTTGATGGCCGGGACCCCGTGCCGATAAGATCGAGTCCGGTCTCCGAATGGAGAAGTGTAAGACGTGACCTGTGGGGAAAAACACATGAATTATTTTCATAAAAACAAATGACAAGAGAACTTCGATATTCTTACGTCTCTGGCAGTCTCGTGCTGCATCGCCGTGCTGTAACCCCTCTGAAGATCAGAGTATTCATAAGCTCGAAAATTTGGCTGAGTCAGCATGGACGGTGTGCCATGGGGACCTCGTGCTGGTGACTTTACATTTTTCCACAACTCACTTAAAAAAAATTGAAGAAAAATTAAATAAATTCCAGGATCCATGGATTGCTTTTAGATAATGATCATGATCACCTGCTTGCTAGTTCAGCTTTTTTAGAAAGAACCTCCACTCTTTTCCCTCCCACAATTTTAAGTTCAAGAACAGGGGTGTTGTCCGTTCCAAAAGGAGCATTTTTTGTCGTTCGATTCATTATGTTGGATCCCCCCTTGCAGAACCATTTACATTTCACAGAAAATTCTGTTGCTAAAAATGGCTCTAACGGATTTAATTCAACTGTAAATACACGTTCTGGATTACAGTAATTGGGAGAAATAGCATAAATCTTGGCTTGTTACTCCCAAACTTTAGTATTATCGTACAAATGTGTGGATTTATATCATATAACACATTCGTCTAATTTAAATATGCAAAGCAAAAAGTAATGAGCGAGCCATCAAATCGCAACTCTCTCTCTGTCTAATAATAATTAATAGCCTCTGATGGTTACGTCACGAGTAATGGGTTGTTTTGTGAATGCTGAAGTTTTATTTTGGGATCTTGCGATTCAGTTGTTGACCAGACTTAAATTCAGATAAATTACCTCGCTTGAACTTGTGTGCCATAGATAAATACTGTTGTTTGCAATCTTTCCTTTTTACCCTTTTACTATTTCACTTATTACGACTGCGCAATGTAACATGCAGTAAGCTTTGTTCAAAGGTGAAAGCCTTTGTCTTTGACAATATATAAAAATGGGAACTTTATCATTTAGTAATATACATAGACCGAATTAAGCAACTAAACAGCATAGTCACGCCGTTTGAGGAATGAGAACTCATATCATCGAAGCAGAAGCAAAACAAGTTATCAACCATCAATCGTCTTCGCTCATATTGTAACAATAATCTTCCCTTTTACCTTTTCACTTGTTACTACTGTGCAATGGAACATGCTGTAAGCTTTTCCCAAAGGTGAAAGCCTTTGTGTCGGTTAAAAAATAGAATGGGAACTTTATCATTTAATAATTTGTATAGACAGAATTTAAGTAACTAATAATAGCTGCCAGTATACACGATTTTTATGGCGAATATGGTTGTTGTGTAATACTTCACACAAGTAACAAAACAACGAATTATTATTTGTCATAGCCTAATAATACTGGTTCAGCTAAATTAGGCTCGCTGAGTATTTTAATGTTGTTCCCAAGTTCTCCTAGAAATTGGGGAAATTTTAGTTGGCCAGGAGCAGCAGTGAGGTTGTCATAATAATAAAGCATCAGAATGTCACAGCTGAAAGTAATTATGTTTGGAAAACTACTGCATTTGAAAGAATGCACAAGCAATAGCACACCTAATACAATGTTAAGTTTAATCATAGCTGTATTTACTATAGGTTGTACACCTGCCATATTCTGCAGTCTGGCCCTATACAGTCTCACCTTTTTCATCTTGAAAACATCACATATTTTTACCTTAACTTGTGCTGTGGCTGTTTTTGGTCCAAATCTCTGTCACTCTGCGAATTTCGTCAAAGAAAGCTTTTGCTGTATATTTCTATCATTTACAAACATAGGCCAAATTCAACTTGTCCTTCAACTCCGTTGAATTGTGTGACAACAAGAACAGATTAGCTCAGTTTTTTGCAAAAAAACAAACAACAACGACGATGTGCAGTAGAAAAAAAAACAAGTTTGATGCCAAACATTTGTTTATAAGATCTCTATGCATCCATGTAAATAACGCTTTCTGCTATTTTGTTTATAGACATCTTATGTTAAAACTTATACAGCTTAAAGTGGTCTAACTTGAACTTAAAACCGCTTTTAATGGTTTACTTTACGGCTTTAATTGTTATAGCTAAAACTAAATCGAAAATATTTATGTGATGGCTTCATATTTAAAATAAACGAAATGAAACTTTAAAATATTATGACAAATATTTGGTTCGTTGCTGTATTACTTGTGTGAAGTATTACACAACAAACATACCTGTCATAAAGACCGCATATGCTGGCGGTAATTGTTTGAATATGAACGAGGACGATTGATAGTTGATGACTTGTTTTACTTCTGCTTCGATGATATGAGTTCTCATTTCTCAAACGGCGTGACTATACTGTTAGTAGCTTAAATTCTGTCTATGCATATGACTAAATGATAAAGTTCCCATTTTATTTATTATCAGACACAAAGGCTTTCACCTTCGGGCAAAGCTTACTGAATGTTACATTGCGCTGTAGTAACCAGTGAATCGATAACGTAAAAGGGTAAAAGGGAAGATTGCAAACATTACATCGGTATATATGTGACACACCAGTTCAAACGAGGTAATTAAGGAGAATTCAAGTCCGGTCAACAACTGAATTGCAAGATCCCAAAATAAAATTTCAGCATTTCGAAAACAACTCGTGACGTTGATTAGTTGTTGTTGATTAATGCCAATGTCACAATGATTGTTGATTGCCTCGTCTGTAGCTAATTAGCGCGATATGAGCCTGTGATAATATTATGAATTAAGAGTTATCACTATCAGTCTCTTCTTGCCATTACGAACAACGCCGCAACATGTAGGACTTTATGCTGTAGTTGCTGTACCAATGTTTTATCTTGATGTATTCGTTCAAAGAAGCTTCAATATAATCAGAATATAAAGTTGTCGAGGTGTACAATTAATTCTAAGATTAAGAAAAGCGAAATAACGACCTTGAGGCTCATTTACTTCGAGGACAATAAACTATTCAACAGACAACATTGTAATTGAAGTGGTCGCCCTTACAGGTTAAGGTACGACAAACAACCATTTCATTACAAGCCAATCTTAGGAACAGTCTTAGTTTGCCGGTGGATTATAATTTTTATTGCGTTTACACAAACCTACTGACTCCTGCAACAAAAAAACACAACCAGCAGCAATGTACAAGTTATATTTGTCGACTCTCACACAACCGCCCCCGAAAAGTTAGTAGTAATAAACACACTTAATGTGTCAGTCGTATAATTAATGCTCACTCATACCTTTCTCTGCGTCGCCACCTTTCTCCCCGTCTCTGTGCGATGCCCCGTTATTGTTATTTACCTTACATATGTGTGATATCATTTTGCTCTTTGCGCTATTTTCCTACACCATATATTTATCTAGGGTCAGCTATAAGTGCACTATTTCCAACTGAAGCTTTGTTTTAAAAATTTGAAAAGAATGCTAAGAAAGCAGGGCTAGCAATAACAAGCATATAACGGAACAAAAATATGATCTCTCTGTAAAAGAAAATCGAGTTTTAATTTCTCTGTCATACTTGCCACTGTTGGAAGCTGCTGACCTCGTTAAACAGGACATGTTGTGGTGATCCATCAGATAAACTGAAGCCACGTCATTGTAAATACTAAATATACGCACGTTAATAAAGACTATCATGTTACACCATACGTGTCAAACTCCCGGCCCGCGGGCCACATCCGGCCCGCTTTACAATAAAACTTGGCCCGCAATGCTAATTTATACATTGAACTATTTCCGGCCCGCGAGATCATTGTAGGCTATAACTTACTTTTTTCAAGCAAGAAACAAGATTATAACAAATCGCACAATACAGCAGCACAACAGTTGCCCATCATACGATAGAATAAATCGATTTATTCTAACGCTTGTAATCTGGGCTGCTTTTTTCTTTATTGTTTGTTAATTCTTTAATGCTTTTGCAAGGAGATGAATGAAACATAATGATGTAAGAGAAGAATAATCAAAAATAGCCCAGTCAAAAATCGTCAAAAACATCAAATAATTGGTGTTGTTTCGCTGCCTGTTCCAGTTCATGTACTCGTGTCATGAAACGTTCAATCAAGTTTTATCCTTATGGCCCGCGACTTTAAATAAGTTTTGAGTTTTGGCCCCTGGTGCGATTGAGTTTGACACCCCTGTGTTACACGATCAAGACCACATAACACTACTTGTTCCTATTCAGTAAAACTATCCTGATGCAAATCCAGTGAATGACTTGCTTGCTAGTCCAGATTTAGCACCTTAATCAAACCACAAGCGTCATACAAAACTACATCATATTGGATACCGAAACAATTTAACAAGGCCTAATAATGCTAATTGACCTGGATTATAGTGGTTTGCCAGGTTTACAAATCTGCCGTGGTTGGGACATAAGGCAACATATCTCATGCATCGATGCGCATTTTAGTCTTATCTCATTCCAACTTGGCGCCATTGTTCCGTCTCTTAATTTCTGTGAAATGCTTCACTACTTTAATTGAGCATGTTGCCACTTATGTTCAAAGGCGGTGTAATATTGAGACAAAAGTGTTGATTGTTTTTGTGGACTTCAGATGGCCAATGATCAAGCAATGTACATAAAGTTTAATAATAATTAAAGCAGAAATGTGCTTATAATCACATCGTAAACTCATAAGATTTAACAAGAGGTGCATTCTTTGTAAACGGCAATTATTTCTTTTCATTGACGTCATTTTGTCTGACGCAGTTGCCTTTTTCGTTTCCTGAAAAGCTCACGGTTCGTGGTTTACGTCATAAAGCACATCGCTTATGCAACAGGCGTTGGATATTGTGATCGGCGTGTTTTTATACAATTGACAGGGAATTCTTAGCTGTATAAGCGCTGGCTTGTGCAGAATTTTGTGTCTTTGCAGTTGAAATAAATGCTGAAGAATTGTTCATCAATGAACCTCATCGACAAGGCAGGTGAGACCAGGTTTTGTTGAGCGCCAAAGTAACCTACAAGTCAGCTCAGCGATTTGATCCTAACAACCTCGCAGGAAACTGCCAGGCTACTTTCCTTGTTTATGAAGCTTTTTAACTCGAAAGAAAACTGTAAACTTTGCATAGATTTGTGTAGCAGTTGCACATACCTTAGTATGATATCCATTACGTTCATTCTTAATCTCTACAGTTTGAATGGTGCTTGGGGTGCACAATATCTGGTGCAGAAAGTTAATTTACATGCCAATTTATCATCACGCATTTTCTATTATGCTGCATATTCTTTGTTATAACTTTATAAGTATAACGTTGGTTTATATTACAGTTTATTTATTGGCATATTTATCCGGTACGCTGCAAAGCAAACTCTTCAATTGTTTCGCTTTCACTTCTTCTATTGTTGTTGACAATCTCACCTTATTGCTGAGAATAATTTCATGCTGTGAACAAATTTCTAAATTCATCCAATTAATGGTTTTATTTTTACAGAGAAATCTTGTAATATGATGCTTGGATGGGGAGAATTTGAGAATGAAGTCGCAGAAGAAACGATGCAAGCGAACAACTTTGCCTTCGAAGCTTTCTCTACAATGCAAGATATTCGAAGACAGGGAAAGATGTGTGACGTCACTTTAAAAGTTGGTGGCAACAAGTTCTCGGCGCATCGCATCATTCTTGCTGCTTCCATCCCATATTTTAGCAGCATGTTCACGTCAGACATGTTGGAGACGAGCAAAAATGAAATTGTAATTCAAGGCATCGACGAAGATGCCCTGGAGGTGCTGGTAAACTACGCGTACAGCGGCCACATCACTGTCAATGTGAACAATGTGCAGGCGATAATGGTCGGAGCAAACTATCTTCAACTACAAGCCGTAAAGAATTTTTGTTGCACCTTCATCAAGAAGCGACTCCACCCGTCCAATTGCTTGGGCGTGAGACAGTTCGGAGAAATGCTGATGTGCGCCCCCTTGGTGGAGAGAGCAAACAGTTACCTCCACCAGCACTTTGTGGAAGTGTCAAAATCCGAGGAGTTCCTTCAACTTCCCAAAGAAAATGTGATCAACATTTTATCGCAGAATGAACTGAATGTGAAGTCGGAGGAGCAGGTGTTTTACGCGGCTGCTGCGTGGGTGAAGTACGACGACGAGACGAGGAACAAATGGATGGATGAGCTTTTACAACAGGTCCGGCTACCGCTCCTACGACCGGAGTTTCTCGCCGATGTGGTGCAGGTTGATCCCGCAGCCAAGTCCTGCCTCAGATGCAGAGATCTCGTCGATAAAGCGAAGGATTATCTTCTGATGCCGGACAGAAGGTCGGAGTTTCCCCCGAACATGGTTCGGCCGAGATATTGCACCGAGATCCAAGACACCATATATGCTGTTGGGGGAATCACCTCAGCAGGGGAAGCACTGAACACTGTCGAAAAATACTCCCCAATGATTGGACGATGGGAAATGACATCACCAATGCGCACGTGTCGCAGCAGAGTGGGGGTGGCTGTTCTTGCAGGCCAGCTCTATGCTGTGGGGGGCTACGACGGCATGCACCGGTTGAACACGGTGGAGATGTACACGCCTGACACGGATGAGTGGTGCGACATCAAACCGATGCACGAGAAACGAAGTGCGCTTGGTTGTGTTGCCCACGACGACCAGATATTTGTCTGTGGGGGGTACAACGGGGTTGACTCGTTGAGCACGTGCGAGGTGTATCGACCCCACACCCAGACATGGCAGTTCATCAGCAAAATGAACAAGTCCAGGAGTGCTGCTGCTGTCGGGGTGTTCGAAGGGACTGTGTACGTCCTCGGAGGTCACGACGGACTCTCCATCTTCAACACAATTGAAAGTTACGACCGGAAGAAAGATAAATGGTGCATGAGCGTGCCCATGCTCTCCAAGCGATGTCGCCATGGAGTTGCGTCACTGCAAGGTCGTATGTTTGTGTTCGGAGGATATGACGGCCAGAAATTTCTTAAATCCGTCGAAGTGTTCGACCGAGTAACGAGCCAATGGAGCTTTGTGGTCCAGATGAGCATGAGGAGGAGCCGGGTGGGGGTGACGATCAGCGGAGGTAAAATCTACGCCCTCGGGGGCTACGACGGGTGCTCAAACCTCAGCTCGGTCGAAGTTTATGACCCCGAGTTGAATTCGTGGAAAGATTCAGACCGTATGTGGGCACACGATGGCGGCGTTGGTGTCGGAGCGGTTCCTCTATCAATGTAATTTGGCTGAATGCAACATCGGATATGACCTCCCTTTGGCTGCAAATGCTGGTTTTATTTATGGTGCAGAGAAAATATTCACGAATTTGATGATGTCACTTGCTTGTTTAATTCAGTGTTTGCCTTCGTCACATATGACTTCTATTAATGTTTCGTTTAAAATGTTGTATTGTTTATGATTTCTATGTGTGTTAGTATTTGCAATAGTTGATTATAAAAGTTTCCACATGACTGTACGACAACCTTATTTCTAGTGTATATCGCTGAATAACAATGGAGTCTTATGAATTTGCGAAGACACTTTTAAAAATGTCAAATATGAGCAACAAATCTAATCTCACTTTTATCGGTTGGAAAAATTCAACTTAATGATCAGATTATGACAAGACAATAGAAAGGATTAGATTGTTGGGCCGGTGAAGCTTGACTGCTTGCATCATACAAGGCACAAGATAAATGTTTTAA
Source organism: Clavelina lepadiformis (assembly GCF_947623445.1). NCBI lineage: Eukaryota > Metazoa > Chordata > Ascidiacea > Aplousobranchia > Clavelinidae > Clavelina > Clavelina lepadiformis. Next base: position 274,625 of record NC_135244.1, on the reverse strand, counting down.
GATATCGACAGAACAAAGGGAATGTTTCATTGGCGCCTCGGTACGTCGTAGAATAACTTGTCATTATAGAAGATATCGCGAGAGATCTTAATCAAATTTAACTGATGTTTTAAACTTTTTGAAGCTGACTTGTCGGGGAAACGCTTTTTTAGTCGGAGAAAATCGTTTGACCAGACGATTTCCTTGTTCTCACAACACACGATTCAAGTCAGGCAGTGTCATACATGAGCTGTTATGAGTTTAGTCACTACATGATGCATTGAACATACGACAGTCAGGAAATTCAAATACTTAACAGCCATTGACGGAATCATTCAACTCACTTGGCGAATTAGTCGACATTAAAATTATTCTTGCATAGGACAGAAAAGACTGGATTTGGCCTATTCTAGAAAAGCAAATTATTCTTTAGCGCACAACCCTAGTTTAAAGTGTATAAAGCTGGCATTTTTTACCGCTTGTTGACGATTAAAAGCACAGGAACAGAAACATTTCCTCTCATACTTTTATTTAACAATCACAGAAATTTAAGGTTTCGAAATTTTAAAGCAACTTTGCCAAAACAAACATAGACATCTCAATCAGTTCAAATAAATGAGGGTCGTCATGCGAGCTGTGGCGCCACCAACTGAGCCTTTAACTTTTGTCGCATCCGTGATATTTCTATGTAATTCATGAAGCGGAATGGAATGGAGAGGAGACGATCTTGTCGGTCTTCAAAGTCGAGCGTCGCGCACTTCATGAGCTTCTTCTCCTTCATTTCGTTTCTCGCATCGTTGAGGTGCTCCTGGAGGTAATTGTGATCTGCGTCCATCGGAGTCCACTCATCTTGTGGAAGGATCTGGTGGTTGGCGGACATCAGGAGAGCTCTATTGACACGGAAGTATCTCGCTTGCACCTCCTCGTCAGTCATACGTTTACGCGCTTCCTGCACCACTGGATCAGACTCCTTCAGCTGGTCATGGTGGAGTAATCCGACTTTGCAATATTCGCTCGCCGTGTAGTTTATCTTCTGCAGGTTACGTTCCAGCTTCCCTGCGTCCTCTTGAATCAGTTCTAGCTGATTTCTATGTTTCCCGACCTCCCAGTTGATGTTAACCGAACGGGCTGGTTTCACTTTGGACAAGACCTGCACTCCCCACTTCGTTGCAGACATCTTATAACGAACAACCTAGACTGGCAAATCAAATAAGAAACATGATCAATTGCATATTTCAGCTTTAACATAAACGCAGGGAACAACACGTCTCAAGATAAACATTTCATGACATGGATTAACAACATGGTTATGCTCATCTAGCAAGTTGACTACTAAAACGTCAAAATGAAACTAAACCACTTTAAGAAGTAGTTGAATAGGTTACAAACGGTCAAGTGACAATTATTTATCTACCACGTTGCTATCGACGGCTATAATGTGTCAGTACCATCGTCGACAATACATCGGTTGGGCATAAACACTGCTCCACCTTGCTAACAGCTTAATACTTGCACAAATCAAATTGCTTTGAAATTTGTGACTATTATTCTAGCTATATTATACTTTAAAACTGCAAATTTTAATCAATATCTTTCAAGCGGAAGCAAAATTGCACCAACAATTTTTGTGCCGGTGTGCGAATGCGAAAAACATGAATTTCACACTTATTCAAGCTAGTTTTACTGTTTTCTGATTGGTTAATTTTACTTAAATAGACATCAAATATTCACTAAGCTTAAAGCCCTTTTTCCATTAAAACAGGCATTTTTCGAAAATAAACGTATAGTATATATTGACGTATAGTACGTTATCTACATCTCGAATAGAAACCATAACCTTAAACTTAAATGATAAAAGATGAAAGAGACCCACGAAAATTTAAAGAGAGTTAGAGGAGGAACTGTTGCGCAAGTGTGTGAAAAAAGAACTCTCTAGCACCTATTATTTGCGAAAAATTAAAATATTTGTGCAGGGACCAATTTCTTGCCTCAGTAAGAAATTTAGCTATTTTTGAGTTCTGTATGATGTGTTTGTCTTGATGAAAGAGAAGGATAATTTGTAGAAATCCGAAACTTGGAATGTTAACAGAAAAGGGTTTTAAAATGTTGCACACTGTTGTTAATTTAAAAATATACAAACTAAAAACTTGATTAAATATTTTTGGTAAAATTTCACTTACTGGGTATTTTTGCATATTGGCTAGCTTACTCTTTTAACAGCCAAAATTATTATTTTAAGTGATATGGTTCGATTGAAATTACAATAATTATGTTAAGTGCACAACAAGTGGATGGTTAAAGAAAACCGCAGCGAAGAAACTCCATCCTAGGGAGCGGAATCCTGTTTCTGTGAAAACACTCATTCTTGCCCCAATTTCTATCATCTAGGACGACACCTTGCCTGCAAAAACGTCGGGCAACCTTGGACCACGAGTCGCAGTGCACACCAGCTGCTGCCTTTGCACACCCAGATCTCAGCAAAAACTGCCATACTCATCAGTCCGAGTCTGGGTGGCACATATAAGGCGAAGCCAACGACATTCAAATCAGTTCCATTAAAATAAGAATTCGTGGCGAAGAAAACAATTGTTTTAATAAGGACGGGAAGCCAGTGTACAAAAAACATGTTATGCCGCTGGTTCAAACCCAAACAAAACAAGTTATACTCAACATCCAACAAGAAAAATTTATTCTAGGCTATCACATACAGAATTTCATCCTGCATAACAATTTTAAACTGCATCGTTTCGACAATTTTTTTTCAGTAATTAAAACTTTTTTAAAATCTAAGTAATCTCGGGTGTGCTCTTATCATACTCTGCAGTCTTCGACTTAATTGCACATGTACATTAGGTTTTGGCAATCAATGCCGCGTTTAGAATGAATATTACATAATTTCTCATTTTCTGTAAATTCATGTTTTCTGACCTTGCTATCCACAACTGCCTTAATTAAAACATGCGAACCAGACTAGAAGAACTTCAAACTTGTTCAGAAGGAACTCAGTCGACCTTGCGTCATGTCACCTTTCAGCTTCCAGGAACGGGTTGTTAATAAACTGAATGAGAGTTAAGATTTTTAAATGTGAAGAAAACATTTTCAGTTGGAGGACAGCTTGTGTTTGAAAACTCGTGTTGTTGGTATTTTATCATTATTTCTGGAAGGAAGCAAAGAGTATAACGATAACTATTATAGCAGGAAGAAATCACAACTCTATGAATCAACAACGAACAAAAAAATCGACAAAGCTTCAAGGGTAAAGCAGCGAAGAAAGACATGTAACGAAAAGTGGGTATATGGCACCTGAAATTGAAAGGTTGACCCACTTCGCTACAATAATTACTTGTTAAAATGATTATTGCGGGTGATGATATATGAGTCTCATGAGGTCGTTGTCTGCTTTTCTCACCCTCAGATTTAATTGTTCACCTTAACGGCTTATTGTCTTGTGAAGATGACAACAAAGTGGTCTATCTTCACTCTGAACTTCTTCAAATTAAATTCAACAATGGTTGCACAGGAATGACAACTGTATACAGTATACTGATTATATTGAAATTTCTTTAAACAATTACATTTTGACAAAACATTGGCACAGCAACAGCATAAATACGTCTATGTTACAGCGATGATCTTAGTAGACTGAATGCATTGAACAACTGTGAATAACTTACGCGGGATAGGCAGGCATGACATCTATGTCATGATTTTAAACGGAAAACAGGAAGTCATCGGCACGTAATGTTATCTATTGTGGCGATTACGTCACGAGTCACGAGTTGTTTTCGAAATGCTTGAATTTTATTTTGGGATCTTGCAATTCAGTTGTTGACCAAACTTAAATTCTCCTTAATGACGTTCAGATAATTTCCTCGATTGAACTGGTGTGTTACATATAAATACCAATGTAATGTTTGCAATCTTCCCTTTACCTTTACCTTTTTACGTTATCGATTTCACTGGTTAGTAGTTACTACAGCACAATGTAACATTCAGTAAGCTTTGCCCGAAGGTGAAAGCCTTCGTGTCTGATAACAAATAAAACAGGAACTTCATCATTTAGTAATATGCATAGACAGAATTTAAGCTACTAACAGTATAGTCACGCCGTTTGAGAAATGAGAACTCATATCATCGAAGCAGAAACAAAACAAGTTATCAACCATCTATCGTCCTCGCTCATATTGTAACAATTATCGCCAGTGTACGCGGTCATTATGACAGATGAGTTTGTTGTGTAATACTTAACACAAGTAATGCACAAACGAACTAAAATTTGTCATACTATCATTAACGTCACGTTTCGTAAAGCAGATATTCGAAAACAAGAGTTCCACACTGTGTTCGATCTGTATATTATAATATCGCCTTATTATCACAGATTACTGGATCCACGCCGAGATCCTTCGATACGAGCGGATTTCACCAAACCTGGGCTCTTCATTTGGAAGGGATTTCCTCCCCGGGAAGAAGCTCCTATTTACATTTGCGCGCAGTATCACAGCTTTATCACAGCAGTCTTTTTCTTTGGTATTGCTCGATTTGCTTTTTATGCAATCACGACTTTGTAAGAGTTGTAGTGGTCATGATGAGTCATGATGACCAGATAAAATTTTTCCTGTTGCTGCGAAAAGAATAAAATCAATCATTTTATTTTCGTCATCAGTGCGGTGGTAATCCAAAATTTTAGGTCATTGTGAATTTGGCTGTAGCCTATCATACTTAATGCGTTTGAGCAATTCCCAAATTAAAAGAAAGAAAGTTGAAACCCTGCTGTATTGCATCACCCACTTCAGCGAATCATCTAACTTACTTGATTGTCCAAGTAGACTTGTATGCTTGGCAATTCATGTAAAACGTTTTTCATTGACATAAACGATGCCGGTTTTGCAATTGTGCATGTTTGTCCACTCAGTCAAATATTTTACCAAATATTTTGCCGGTTTTCTATTTTCCAAGGTAAATTTTTTTATTTTATTTGAAGATTTTATAAATTATGCTGGTAGGCTGAAAGTCACGTGATTAACGTAACAGGAATTTGGTTGAGAAAGTGCGATGCATCACTGCGATGTGTTTGGTTTTTTAAAGTTTACTTTAATTATATATTGAGATGATTATTTCTCTTATTAAGTTAAGACTCGCATCTGTCTACCCATTCTCAGAAAGGACCTAACTCAGCCTAGAAAACTCCCGACATCAGCCAACTTAAAGCGGACAATTATTAATAGAAATATGAATTGGTGCAAATTTTATATTTCTAGATTAACAAGAAGATATTCTCAGTTTAAAAAACGTCTCAGTTAATACTAGTTAGAAAGATTACATTTAGCATAACAATCGTCAAGTTCATTTAACTAAAGGTTAAAGGTTACCTGCTATTACACTCAACTTGTCCTTTTCTTGACCTCAACAACTCCACCATCTGAAGTGGAAGACGGTTACATATGTACAGGTTGGCCGACAATAAAGAAACCAATAACTAAATACTGCAAATATGAATTGCACACTGGAAGCGGTGTAATTAAGCCGTAAGTACAATGCACTTTGCAGTTTAGCCGATAGGGATCAACTAAATAAGCTTATCGCCGGTTTATCTTTTTTAAGTTGCGCATTAATTGTTTTCCCCAAATAGATTATTGTTTCTCTAAGTCGTCTTCGTAAGTCGGCATCGAAAGTTGCCGGTACAATGCCATAGAAACATCAAGTTCGGTTAAACTGGTGAGTTATTTTTCTTGGTTAATTTCTCTGACGCTTCTTCATAAAACAAGTTACGTAATTGACCGAAGCAACGTCATCAAACCATGAAGCGTTACGTCATCTGGAATAAAGAGAAAGCATTGCATTAAGGTAAACTTACGAAGCAAGAGTATCATTTTAAGTAATAAAATGTTTTGTCTAAGTCTGACGTCAATTTTATAGCAGAAACAAGCAATGCTCGTCGTCTGCAATCTAATTGTAGAAAATGAGTTGCCGTTTGCAACGATACGTTATGAGTTTATGACAATTTAAAGTTCGTTGCTGTGTTACTTGTGTGACGTATTACACAACAAACACATCTGTCATAATGACCGCGTACATTGGCGGCTATTGTTACAATATGAGCGAGGACGATTGATGATTGATAGCTTGTTTTGCTTCTACTTCGATGATATGAGTTCTCATTTCTCAAACGGCGTGACTAGTTGCTTAATTCTGTGTATACAAATTGCTAAATTATAAAGTCCCATTTTATTTATTAATTATCAGACACGAAGGCTTTCACCTTCGGGCAAAACTTACTGAATGTTACATTGCGCTTGGTATCAAGTAGTAACCAGTGAAATCGATCACGTAAAAGGGTAAAAGGAAAGATTGCAAACATTACATCTGATATCTGCAAAAGCTTTCGTGGAGAAAATGTAAATATAAATTAAAATGGACTGTAGATTTTACCAAAAGGAAAAGGAAAGATTGTAAACATTACATCGGTATATACAGTATATGGTACATCAGTTCAAGCGAGGTAGTTTATCTGAACGTCATTAAAGAAAATTCAAGTCTGACCAACAACTGAATTGCAAGATCCCAAAATAAAATTTCAGCATTTACAAAACAACTCATTACTCGTGACGTAACCGTCACAACGTTACTTGCTAACAACCAAGTTGCTTTTCAGTTCTTACCAGTGCTTAATCTCAGCCGGATTTCATGCTTCGTTATTTCGTTTACGAGCGTACATAGACAGGTTTAAAACCATCACTGTAGCATTTCCACATCATCGGGCGCACAGCTGATGAAATCCTTGAAGTGCTTTGTCGGTATTCGTGGCAGGTGCAGCGAAACTTTTTCGGTTCCGACTGCGGCATCGTCAATACCTTATAAAGTGTTTATAGACCTGCAATGTGAGTTACTTGTTTAATTTTTACAAATACTCGGCGGAGGTCGGTGTCGTACACGACCGTCAGAAATCCTTCATAAGCTTAAAAGCATATATTGTAAGCGTATAGGTCTAACTACTCAGTAGGCTGCAGTCGCACGGGCATGTTAAGCAAGAGGTTTAAGACAATTTCAATTGACGTATTTCTATCACGTGGTGAGTTGGAACCGGATAACTTTATGCGATTCTGCTTGAAACATCAATTTACCGAAGTGGATTCGGTATTGAACCTATTGGGTTTTTTACGAAAGAAAAATTGCGATAGCGTCACCAAGCGAGTCATTATAAACCTATGGAAACTTCAACGTCTTGATGCGAGTTTGAATTTCGCGCTCCTAAATACACAAATATCCTGCGGATAGAAGAGAAAAGTTTTACACAACTTTTACGTTTCAACAAACGTAGGCTGATAATAAACATTTGTACCAACACGCATACGCTTTAAATACAAAATAAGTTGAATCGGTTTCAAGATGTCCTCATCACACATTTAATATGCGTGTAACAGTATAATATGTTCATGGATTTGCTTTGATGAGATAAAACATCAAGGCCCGGCGTTGTCCGGAAACTGATCAACTTCACTAAAATTTCCACGACACACGCGTCTTTGTTGTAATTCGCTACAAAGCTGCTGACGCAATAAACAACCAGAACCTCACAATGGCTTCTACCATTCAACCGATGCAGCGTCCTGACGCACAGAGTTTTATTTTTCAAATTTTGCCACTGACTGATTCTGCCCAAATCCTATCGTTTATTTTTCGCCATTAACTGTGCAGAGCAACAGTTACGATGTTAACCGCTGTAGTTATAGCACAATAAGAACACGTGCTCACAAACAATTAACGAGCAGGAAAAGTGGCGACGACCAAGGGCTTAAAACAAGCAACATAGCAATAATATAATTGCGCTATAAGATGGTAGATTAACATGGCCACCCAAATCCGCTACTTACAACACCCAACACCGTACTCAGAGTGCCTTTAGACAACTTTCTGAAGAATTTTCTCATCTGCTTTTATGTTTGTATCAGTTTAGATTTCATCCCAAGCAATATGGCGGAAGTGGGATTTCATTTTATGCTACACAGCGTTAACTATCGTCAAAATATCGTTTTTTGGCAAATTCTTTTCTACTAATAAGTGCAGTGGTTCTCAACCTTTTTAGGCTCAAGGCACCCTGCAAACAACCAAAAGATTTGGCAGCACCCACAGTCAAACCAAAAACTTTCTGCATTAAATAAAAATAATTTTCGCAACCGTTTTGCTGGAGTAGTGGTTATTGCGCAATAACTTGCGAAACGTAAATGGCACCCCGATTGAGAACCTCTGAATTAGTATGACGCAACAACTCACAGAATCTAATTCTTGCCAGGGTTTGATTCAGTCAAACGTTGTCATAGTGACGCCGCATAAACGACGTATTACGTTTTTACATCGTCTTCATGACGTATAACAGGCTGGTGTCCATTCTAAACTTAAAAAAAGCGTTTTGTCTTATTTGTCAAGAGTCTATCGGCACTGGCTGAGATAAATTATAGATTAGTTAAGTTTTGTTTGAGAAGAAACAACGAAAAATATTTTAGAAGGGAAATGTCGAGGAACAATTGCTTGTGTAATATACTGGATGAGAGGACGGTCCATGCTTTCAAGATGATCTTCACAGTGCAGGGAATGACGAGAAATTTGAGGATTGATCAATGGGTGAAGGCCTGGAGGCCGGTGATGGCGCGACCGAGTATAAGCGCGTGGACATCGTGGGTGCCTGCAATAATCAACTCGTTTTCACTCATCAGCATAGGATTATGACGTAACATATGACAGAAAGAAACCTTCGTAAGTGTTGACCGCTTCCAAGTTCATGACGTGGCGGATGACGTGGTACTCGTCGCATATCCCGTTCCCCCCCAACACGTCTCTCATATTCCGCGCGACATCGAGAGCTTTCCCGCACGAATTTCTCTTTATCAGCGAAATCATTTCAGGGGAAGATCTGCAGATCGCGGCAGTTTAGCGTTGATTTGAAGTGAAAAATGACGATTTAATCTCGACGCACCTCCCATCGTCGATGAGTCTCCCCACCCTGAGGCAAGCCTGCAGCCCGGTAGATATCTCGGTCAACGCGTCAGCAAACTTCTTCTGTATCAGCTGGTTCCTGGCCAGCGGTTTCTCAAATTGAATCCGGTCGAGCGAGTATTGCCTAGCAGTGGCAAGACAGAACTCTGCAGCACCTAGCGCACCCCATCCTATGCCGTACCTTGCGCTGTTGAGGCAACCGAATGGTCCCTGCAGGGATGAAGATATCATAAAAAAGCAAACAACAAAGATTGGGTCCATCTCACCTTGAGCCCTTCTATGTCAGGGAACATGCTTGATGCCGGGACACGGACATCTTCCATCACTATCTGGCCCGTGATTGAAGCCCGGAGCGAGAATTTTCCTTCGATTTTTGGCGCACTCAAGCCGGCCGTCCCCTTCTCAAGTACAAATCCCCGGATGGTTTCTCTGCCTTCACCCTCCTTGGCGCATTTCGCCCACACGACGAACACATCAGCTATCGGCGAATTTGTGATCCTTAAAATGTGAAACCACAAACTAATATTTTATTCCACCCAGGTTGTTAATTCTTCATCAAAGTTTGTTTCCACAAACCAGGATTTCGCCCCATTCAAGACGTATGAGTTTGATGTTTTGTCGTAAACTGCGCGGGTTTCCATACCACCGGGGTCGCTCCCGTGGTTCGGCTCGGTAAGACCAAATGCTCCGACCAACTCTCCACGAGCTGGAACAATGGACATATTATAACATCTGTTACGACATCATCACTGAAATAATAGGACTGGAAATATTTGCGTTGAAAATTATTCATAATGGCACTCGACATATTTGACATACGACATTGTATTTCTAGCACAGAGAAATCTCATTACATCAAATCTGAATAAATTTAAGTTCAAATGGAGCTCGAGTCACCCTGACCTTGTCCCGAGTCAGTCGAGTCACTTAAAACTCAAGTTAAGAGTTTGCGCTGTGGCTATGCTTGTTACCACTGACCTAGCTTTGGCAGAAAGTTTTCTTTTTGCTCTGTTGTCCCGTACGTGTTGATGGGATGCATGACCAAGGACGACTGGACGCTCATGCACGATCGGTACGCACTGTCCACTCTCTCACACTCCCTGTATGACATCATAGCATAAGACAATAATGATGTAACAATGCTTCATAACCAGACAAGCTGTCACCTTGCCAGCAAGCCATAAGCCACATAAGAAGCTCCGGCGCAACCATATCCGCTGATTGTTGCTCCGAGGACACCAAGTTCACCCATCTCATATAAGATGTCTCTGTCAAACACTAAGCTACTCATCAGTATGAGCACATTTCATGATTATCACCTCACAAATGCGATTGTTACCTTCATTCCTGTTGGCCATTGTGATGCGGGGCATCAGCTTTTCTTGGCAATAATCCTGGAACTGATCACGGATGAGGATTTCATCGGGAGTCAGTTGGCTCTCCAAGTTGAGTGCATCCTCCCACTCAAACTTCTCACTCGATGCTGCTTTGAGATGAGAGGTGAGGTGGGGCCCTGAGTCAAAATTTATTTCATCGCAACTTTTCTTTGCTGATGTACACGATAGAAGCAAATACGCGCAAGAGCAATTCAAACTCGGTATCTGAATATTTAGCCTTGGACTGGATGCAGTCTTAGTATTTCACTGTGCGGACCTAAGAAAAGCACTTCACTCATGCAGCATGTGTCAGTTTTCAATTGTGCTGCACTGCACCGATCCTGCAATTGATCTTTTTACTGAGTGTGAAGTCGCCCTGGCACCTGCTGTAGTGATTGTTAAAGATTGCTCTTGTGCTCAAGCATTTAGTTAACTCAGATATATGTGAAATATACGTAAAAAGTTTGGTAATTTGCATCAGAAACTTACTAGGGGTACACAATGCATTCTTGCAAGCGGTGTAGGAGTTTATTCTGGGGTGAATCACACGTGATATTTTCACAATATTCATTTTACTTGATCAATTAAATAAATTAACTTCTAAAAATCTTTAAATTCCTGCATAAAATTGAAAAATGAAATTAAATTTTCATTCAAACAACAATGAATTGAGGTTGTACTATACAGATTCCCTATGTATAATAACCAGTTCTGCTAAAACCCAAAAACAATTGTTTCTAAACAATACTTTAAAAAGAGCAAAGGTCAGCTTTGACTTAAATACAAATTATATAAATCATATAATAAATTAAAAAAATTGTAAATTACCAGTGTAGACAATTAATCAAGTTGTAATTTCTGAAACAAGAAAATAAAAAAGTTGAAAGTTCACACTCATACAACAAGAACCAAATTGTGAAGTGACAATGGTGATTATACACATCCACGTTTGAAAAAAGTAAAAAAGCAACGTCTATATCACAGGAAGCCAGTTACCAAATTTGAAAAATGCTACCTCGGTATTTCTTATTTTAATAAATGGTGGCTGGTGAAGTAAACACTTCTGTTACCGGCCGCCGCTTACCAAAGTAGGAAAACGCGAATACCGTAAACGGGAATTACGCTAGTCAGTGAATTTAAGGGTGTGCTAATTTCAACTTAGAACTTTTTTGGTTGAAAACTGGCATCTTTACTTTCCAGTCGGCTGTCCAGGTCTGACTAGGCCTGGTCTAAACAAAAAAACACTAAATTAAATTAGCAAAACTGCTCTTCACTCTTAAAAACGAAAAATTGGTTGTAAATGTAAATTAAAACTAGGCCTATATCCCAAGCGCTTTCATCCATGCACTAAAATAAACAGCAAAACGTCAACCTTCGTCTGGTTCCATTTTGGGGAATTTATCGAAAAGTGTTTTTGTTGCATAACTTCTTGAACCATAGACATTGTAAAAAGAAGGTAAAATTTAAGATGAAAACTCTGAGTTTTTATCAAATAAATACAAAAATTTTATTTAAAATTATAAATATTTTTTTTTATTGTAAAAATAAAACTTCAGATAAATTTCCCCCTTCCATGTTACCTCATGTCATTTGTCAAATTGTTACTTCTCTCATCCAAGCCAACGCAGACGACCTTCGACCTTGAGAGACGACTTTTCAGTGATCTGCCAGTTCGTTAAGTTGCTGTTGGCTGTGTAGGTTTTGAGAAGTAATACTCGAAAATGACTCTAGAAGAAAGAAACGCGCAGTTTGCCGAAGAACCAGAAGAAGAGGAGGTGAATGTTTGTAACTTACCAAGAGTTGATTGGAATCACCATTCTGTTATTCTTGCTAAACGTAAATTGTAAATTTTCTGCGTTTTGTGCTGGGAATCATGTGGCTTTTCAAGAAATTTTTGTCTTGCCGAATGTCATGTTTATGATATGATGCTGTTTTATGCCGAAAATTTAGCATTGTTTTACCTCGTCCTAGAAACAACAGCCCTCATAAGCGCAATCATATCATAAATCCCCCCCCCCCCCCCCTTGGCAAACTTTTCAATCTGGCTTATTACGTTACCTGTGTATAAATTACATACTAAAGCCTTTTTTAACCTACAATATACTTCTGATTTTGTGTGGACGTCTACTTTAAACATGAGGCAAGTTGGAATTGTGATGTCGACATGCCCTAATGTGGTTGACTCTTAAGTGATTTGCAGAACGTTATTTTCTCTATTTTGTAATTTTGGTTGCTTACTCAGCATTATGCTCAGTGTTTTGATGCTGATCCAAGGTTCAAATTCTACAAAACTGTCCTAAATTAATATTTAATTTATTCTGGTGTATATATTTATTTTGATTTGTCTATCAACTCCATTTTTAGGAGGAAAATGAAGACGAAGATGACGATGAAGAAGAGGAGGAGGAGGAGGATCTCGTGGTATGGACCTTACAAAGCTTTCTATTATCCACATTTAGACCGATTAAACGCAATAAAGACAAAATTGTTTACTCGGCTATCGCTTCATTGCCTACAAATCTGAAGTCATGAAGCAAATTCTATTTAATATTAAGTAAAAACATCAATTAACTGCATATTTACCACTTAAGGTTTTTGTCTCAGTTTGTTGTATTCATTTACTTAATTTCATTCCACTTAATCTTGTTGAACAAAAGAAAAATATTTGCTGGTCATGTTCTTGTTGCCGCAGTAACTTAGTTTCCTGCCTAATTTGTAGCAGATTTTCTAGCATGGTAGTAAACATAAGCAGCAAAGGCGCTTTTTGCACCGAAAATTTTTTAACTGCGTTTCCACTGCGGCATTGTTTATACCAAAGCGATCATTTTAAAACAAAGGAAAAAACAGATATTTCAAACCTTTCGTGTTTTGATCTAACAGTTTTGTTTTAAAAAGGCTTGCATGCCGGAATTTACAGAACATATCTCAGGTGCTATGGTTTTTATGAATTTGTTAGTTTTGTAGAAGTAGTCTGTCATAGTTGTCTGTTTATGATAAACCTTTTTTTGGAGCAGAGCTCTTAAACGCATCTATTGAATAACCATATAAAAATGTTTAACAAAATGGTTATCCGATTAATCAATTTTGTTGTGACAGCAGATAATCCTTTGAGCGTCAAATTATAGAGAGTTTGCCGCTTTTTTGAGTGACAGATGTGGGTCAAACCACTATGTGCTGATACTTCCTGTACTAGTTTGACATTTTTAAGTTCTATCAACTCATGCATGTATGACATTTGATTGTCAAGTAGCTCGTTGTCAGTGAAAAGTTACAGGTTGTGTATTCAGTCCACTTGTTCTAGTGGTGTGGTTCCCACTGAAAGAATTTACCTGGTGCTACGCAAGATGTGTTTGTAGCAAAATTGGTTTGCTTAGTCGTTCTATGGTATATTTTACTTTAAGCAACAGGGTGGCTGCCCTCCTATAGCAGCGGTCATGGCCACTCTGTAAACTCTTAAGTCGGTGCCTGTTTGTAATTTGCTTATTCAGTCAGATTGCTCTAGTGGTGTGCTTTGTGCTGCTCTGTATAACAGTTTGCTTGGATGAAGCATCTGGCACTTTCAGTGTTAAAAATGGGTTTTGCTTCCCTGTGTTGCAAAGAATTAGTTCCAGTTAACACATCTTGCACCTCGCAGGACCCTATGGATGAGGTGAAGGAACTGTGCAACAATTCAAGCGCTTGCAAGGGGTACCGCGTGGAACTTGACAGCTGCACGGATCGAGTGAGCAGCAGGTCACAGACAGAGGAGCATTGTACTCAGGAACTGTTCGACTTCCTTCATTGCTCAGATAAATGTGTAAGTTTGTCTTGGACAGGTCTAGTGTGTGATGATCTAAAGATCTCTTAATATTTCTATTGATCTTATTTTGTTTCAGGTCGCCAACAAACTTTTCAGCAATATAAAGTGAACAGAAAAATTTACTCCCTGATTTATTTAAATTTTGATCGTTGGTTCGAATTCTTGTTCTGGCAACCAAGCAACTGTTTCTAAGAAAAATAAATTTAATGATATTTTAAAAGAATTTTTGCTGCTGTTGTTTTTAGCAAGTTTAAGTCGAGGTGACTAGGTTCATGTAACATAGTAACATGGCAAGCCGAGTTGTTTAAGACATGCAGAATGCAAGTTTGAGGTAATGTGACACAACTAGCATCCAACCACGTTTAAACCAGACACGTAGGATCATTCTACATCCCAAAATGTAACTGCATTACTCACGTAAGTGATACCTTCCATTTTGATAAATTACATCTCCTTGGATGCGACATGTTGTCTCTATGAAGCTCATTCTTGCCATTATACCTTCACAAAAACTGATTCAGAAAGTGCGGAACATTTAATCATTTTTTTTATTTTAAGGAGCATAATAATTAATAAGTTAATAACAGAATCTATAAATATTGATGAAAAAAACTTAAAATATAAATTGTAGCTAGGGTCAAGAATCCGACCAAGTCTTTAAATTGTCGGTGTTCATTGAAGAAGCCTTTCTTGGGAATTTCACTTTAAGCTTCTCTAAATCTTTGTCCGACACATTTCCTTTCAATTTTATTTTTTGAAAAACATCAACATCGTCATTTTTCTTTGATTTTTTTAGCTTAAATGAAGGTTTTGTGACTGCCTCAGTCTCAGCCCTCCGATCATGGCTGCTTGCCTTGTGCCTGGTATTTTGAGAAATGTCCAAATATCCAGTCTGGCGGGTGTGGTAGCGTGGCATGAATGGCTTCGTGTTGAATGACTTGGCATGTCTCATCTCGTTCCAAATGATGTAGGTTACAACACCGGCAATAACGCTGAAGCAGAGTAAGTTGTACGGAGTGAGAAAGTCCGACCACTCTGCATCCACTCCCATATGCCCCTGGTGGTGGCCGCTTTGAAAATTGTGATAATCGCGTCTTGCTTGTGGCTGGTTGTATTCCCGCCATTCATGGAAGTCATATGTCGTTGATTCACCAGATTTTAAGTAGGTGTCGTATTTTGTACGAGCCACGCTTGATTTTAAAACTTCATAGGCTTCCTTGATTTCAATAAAATCCGCGTTGTTGTCGGCTCCAAGCTTATCAGGATGATACTTCTTACATTTTTCAATATAACTTTGCTTGATGATGTCAGCGGCTGCATCTCTGGGTATTCCAAGGATCTCATAATAAGTGGCAAATGTTTTTGTGAAGATAAACCCAATTATAGACGGCAACTCATTCGTGAGAAGGGTTCCACCTTTCTTCAAACTTCTTAAGGTGTGATGAGACCTCAAAATTAAAACCTGGGATAAACCACCATCACAACACGACCTTACAATTGCCAGATTTATCATAACACACTCAAAGATAATCTCCTAAAATATTTAAGGCTTTAAGTTACTTATTACAAAAAATATACAATAACAACTAAGCTTTAAACCAGCCTTGTTGAACATGATACCTGTCCCTTAACCCTCAAAAACTAAAGAGTGAATGATTCAATCTCAGGCTGCACATTTTGTTAATGAAGAGTAACCTCACATTGCAGCATTGTGTGTCGGTGCAGTGTCAAAACCTGTACCCCTCATTGTAACGTGAAAAATTTCATCCTGATTATGGGTTTGAATCCGCAGAACACAAGGTCTAGTGCAGTTAGAATATTGAATATTAAACAGTGACATATTAAAAATTGAGAATAAAAATGGAAAGTGTGGATAATGTCATCATAATAACTGTGTAAGTGGTCACGCTTACACTCAACAGTTAAACAAATAACTCTAAAGAAGCTTAAATTAACAAACAACTACATTTTACTCAGCCATAACACTTGTCTTGTTAGAAAGTAATGCCGAGATCTCAGGCCTTAAAAGAAATGGAGGTGGAAGTGTTCAATATCCCAACTAATACATAATATCCCAACATAATATATCGTAATATCCCAACTCGGCCAACTGCGTTAAGTGCTAGTCAGGTTACAGTTCCTATTCTGCTTGAGTCAAAACCATAATTGGATTTTAGTTTATGACATCACAATGGGGGGACAGGTTTTTGTACTACACCACCAAAATGCGTGACAATCATGATGGAAAATCAAACAAACACCTGGCGAAAAAAAATTGGCGAAAAAACAGCTAAGTGTTTCCAAATTACACACAACTTGCTAATTATATAGATTTTCAATAAATTGTAGATTTTCTCCAGAGCACACACCCTCGTTGCTGCGTTAACCCGGCTATCTATTCAATATCGGCGGAAAAATAGATTCTAGGCTAATATTTTGGTGTAGGCTAAATCTCCGTGTTTAAATGCACATTTTCTGTAGAAAGCGCTCCTGTCTCTTAATCCGGTCCTGTATCAAACGAGTCATGCAATTATTATGTCGCCTAAATTTGAATTTGAGAATCGACGCCTTATAAGTAGTCAGCAAGAAGTCGATAACTTTGCTGCATTGTAATCATCACCTACCATCATATCTGCAGCAACTGGCTTGAAATTACAGTCAATTATGAATTATGATGTCAACATTGTCATGGCTCACTGACTTCGTTATATAAGAATTTCAACCAAAGATTTTTATGGTGATGTCTATGGGTATGGCGATAGAGTGTGTACGACGCCTGCTCCACTGACCCTTGTTTTTATCGCGGCATTCGGTTCATTTCGAGTGTAACTGTCAAGCCGTCACGATATCTGACCAAGTAGTCGTATCTTAGCGATGCAGCTCTTTGCTTTGGCTCAGTCACACTGCAGTACAGTTGCGAATAAATGGCAGATCATGCGCAGTTAAAACTTAAAGCAGCGCACAATGTCGTTGAAATAACTTTATGCCCTGTTGTGCTTTCCTGCCAGCACTGTGTGACTTGTCACACTACAACGAGCTTAACACCATAATTTTCGCTGCCCACAATCAATTTAAATAAACCACCTCCGAATGCCTAAAACTTGCGGCCTGCCAATCTTAGTGTTGGTCACTCTAGTGCCCTTGCCATCCTGACAACTTAGTGCTTTTTATAGTTGGTATAATCTACACATATGTGGCGTTTAGTGCCACACAGTCACGTCACATAGCATTACCATTTCGGACTTCTCAATGCATTCCTTACATACGATATAGTTGGTATTGGCGTGCTATATAAATACTTGTGCTGTACCGCTCGACAGAATGTAATTGAAAGCCTTATATTTTACGTGTTCGAATAAACGATTTAGTTTGACTTTTATGCCACTGTTTGTCTGTTGTTAACGCTGGCAGAGAAGAACACGCAGCTTTTACGGAAGCCAGATCAAGCGGAGTTAATTGACGCAGACACGACATCTCACAACCAGAGATCGCTGCATGTAAATATATAAAGATTATAGTATAAGTTCATAAATAATAATCATTATTCTATCGATTATAATATATAGATATGTAATCTATATATTGGTATAATTCCAAATGCATTTCATTTGTACTCATCCCTCTATGGCACATAATGGGACTGGTGCTTTGACCTTTGAACCATTATTGATTATTCGTTTAGTGTCACCATGTGGTAAAGTTATACATAGATATTGACCACTCGATGGTGGCAACGAAACCTGAGTGACGCAAGTTTCAGCGGAAACCGATTTTTTCTCAATGTTGAAGTAATCCACTTGCGGCGCCATTCACAAAGAAAACAGTTCCTTTGTTTGCTCACAGAGGCGTCGCCATAATGGTCAAAAACCGTCACCGTAGGTTGACTGTGAGTGATAACGACCAACACACGCCGATTTCTCAGCCAGCCAACGTATCCACCAACCCTGTCAGGGCATCGTAGCGGATTGCTGTTACGTAATAAGATCCGCTTATTATTAGTTAACACCAATCCACTACCAAACTCTGCTATGTTTACGGAAACTACTACCGTCTACTGCAGAAAAGGTTTATGACGTCACAGATGAATCACACGGTTATGTTATGACTTAATAAACCGCATTTGACGGGAAGTGGTGAACTTGATGGTAACACAACACACCGATATTCTTAGAGAGAAGTCCACCGGCTAAATTGGAAGCGTCTTTCTACAATTAATAGAACGCCACGATGGTATTTCTACCAACGCTCAACCTGACGACAGATCGCTACTTGATACGCTTCAGTGAACACAGCTCTGATAACAGCTGGCCATTCATGAACCTCTGCCCCTCGCCACACTAACTTCGGTGTGATTACATTGTTACATCACAATCACTTGTCAGGTCTGTATTGGCCGGAACTTCACGCCGATTCGCTACAAGCTTGTGACGTCATATAAGGTCAAATCAGCAAGGCGCTGGATGCACGTTGCCCCATTGTGACCTCACAACCGTCCCATCACGTCACCCCTTATAAGGCGGCGTATACTTAAATAACTCGCAGCATCACGAGGCAACACATTAACATGTCATCACTTCCCGACGCAACAGACACGATTGTAAACGCACAAGTGGCCATTGTGATGAAATAATGCGCGAGAACATTCGATCGAAGGTGTAATGGGGACATTCTTATTTCTCTACACACCTGTTGACGCTGTTCGGGCGATTTTATTTTGGAAAAAAAACATTTTAAAATCGATACACACAGAAAGTACAAGACAAAAATATTCACAACAAGTAGAAGTAATCACCAAGCTTACAACGTCACATCTGCGTCATAATAACCACATCGCTATCTAATAACTCTATTATCAATAGTAAGTTGTGCAGTCAATTAATTATTTTTAATTTATCGTGACGATTATTTCCGAACAATGAAAGGAACTCTACCATTAAAACGTCACAAAGACGATATCAATGCTTTCAGGGTTACTTGCAAACAAGAAGAAGGCGCATTGTGACGATTAAATGAGTGGAAGGCACTTTCGCGCCTGCGCACTTGTTCAAATTTGCTGACCAGTGCGTCCCCAGATTTCTAAGCAATCAACATGAGCATAATAATTTTATTTTATGGTTGTTCTTCCAGCTAGTTTCTATTGTAATGGGGATCTTAAATATTTAATGAGCACCAATAGACGCCTGGTCGACATCACAAAGCTGCTTGACAAAACACAATCAAATAATAATTTGTTAAAAGACAATTAGCCAAATTTCAAAGTTATGGTAAACGATATTTGTAGGAAAGTGGTTTTCACAACCTAATAACCAGATGGTTTGCGCTGGTCTTTGTGGGAGGCATGCTGGTGGTGCGATGTATGTTGGGTTGTGTGCTTGGTGGCACCGGTCGGGGTCACAGTGGAAGAGGTCGCAGCAGCAGCAGCTTTCTGTTTCAGCATCGTCCAATCAAAGATGTAGTCATATTGGTGGTTCAATGTCCGAAATAGAATTCGGAAAAGCTGCAAATCAAAAGTTTAAAATTTATCATTCAAACTTGCAACACATGATTGGTCCATGACTTGATATGTGAAACTCACATTTAAAATCAGTTCATCGTTTAAAGAAAAACTACAACAAAGTAAAATTAAATGGTCGGACAGCTTACAAAGCACAAAAGAAACAAAAGAATTTGGCGTAAGGTTACGCGTCTTGTCCTTCCAAGAATTTTAGTTAAATGAACTGTGTCAGCAACGATGTAACTTGAGCATTACCTGGCGAAGGTACATGTAGTCTGGAGCCTCCTCAAAGCGAAGACCACGGCAGTAGTTAAGATACATTGCAAATTCAGCAGGAAAGCCCTTGCAGAGGACCTGCACACATAAGCGTTATTGCACAAGTTGGACTCTAATCTCGTCGGCTATACAACCTAAAAAGTCAACAAAATAGAAATCATATTGATTACCTCAACAGGGGTCGACATTTTCTTTTCACTTATCCTCTCGTATTTCTGCTTCTTTGTTGCAGCTTTTAATCCTTGCCATGGCAAAGACATCCGATTAAAATACATGAGCACGTAACCAAGGGACTCCATGTCATCTCTCCGACTCTGCTCTATCCCAAGGTGAGCGTTAATCGAAGCGTATCGAGCGGTTCCGGTAAGATTTTTGTCTTCTCTGTAGGGAATGTGTTGCCGGGTGCGACTGTCACGATACTTCTTTGCCAATCCAAAGTCGATGAGAAACAACTTGTTACAATGACGTCCGATTCCCATCAAGAAGTTATCGGGTTTAATGTCTCTGTGGATGAAGTTTTTGTTGTGGACATACTCAATACGACTGATCATCTGGTCGGCCAGCATCAGAACCGTTTTCATGGTGAAGCGTCGAGAGCAAAAGTTGAAAAGATCTTCCAAGCTCGGACCAAGGAGGTCCATGACAAGAACATTGTAGTCACGTTCCTGGCCGTACCACCTGATGTGGGGAATTCCCACACCAGCTTGCAATATTTTATAAACTTTGCTTTCATACAAAAGCTGGGGGTGTCGAGCTTTTTGTGACTCGAGTTTTACGGCAACTTCTTCCCCATTTGCAATGTTTATGCCAAGATAAATGTCACCAAATGAACCACTTCCGATTTTCCTCACAAGTCGATATTTTCCACCAACAATGAATTCACTCGACTTTGAGTTGCTGCTGCTCGCCATTTCAATTTATCTCCTTAATATAAATTAAAATTTCCCACCTTACACGAGAATTTAATTGCCGGAACCTAAAGTAATGAAAAATATGACAGGCTCTGTCTTGTACAGATCGCAACATAAGAACAGACCAAGCCCTGAGAGCTTGAGATAACAAAGCAAGTCAAAATGCAACCACAAGCTAATCGCAATGTGCTAATATTTCATAGTTCAAGTTTTTACATGTAAGCACTACTTTATTATTAAAAAACATAAAATATAACAAAATTAGTCAAACAACAACCTAACAAGCTACAAATACTCTAATTATAGAGGCCATAGTTGGACTAATGGGGGAATGATCGCAAGTAATGACTGACTTGTCATCTTGTAAGATAATGAATGTTGAACGTGAGGCGATATGTCCCAACTATGAAACATCATTGTATGAGTCATAGAAGTTCTTTGTTCAATAAACCTGGCAACTACACATTATTGCCTTGGGGCTTCCTTTGAAAACCTTAGACAGAAAGCTCAACAGAGAAGACAACTATATTATCGCGAGCACCATTAAAAGCAGACATGTTTACAAAATTACTGGTTCTATTTGAAATCTAAAGTTATATAACCTGAAAATCCAACTGTACCATCCTGTAGTTAATTCAAAAAAGCAGATACCTCTTGTTGCTTTCTACAAGTTGCGCTTGCCATGACTGCAAATAGACAAATTGGTTTCCAGCAACCTTCTGTGAAACGTTTTATTGCGCCACTCTTTCTATACAACTTTGTATCTTTCACACACAGGCTTTATTTTCAAGTTTCACAATCGCTGAGAAATTTTAAGAGATTGCAACTTTTAAAAGCTAACTGATAATTTTCTGCTGTAGCTGCAGAAGCGTAAATTTAAAGAAACCGCCGGAGAAATTCAAGAGACCTTTAAATGAATCATCCCAACTGCAAATAGGCACAAAAGTTGTAATATGTTCTGGGCACAGAAAACAAGTTTGGATTAACAATGAATGTAAAAGAGATTTTTTAAAGCAACTAATAAGGTGGAAAACATTTTAACTGTCCATTTACTGAGTAAGTAGGAACTTATATGATTGTCAAGTTCATCTTTGCAGTGCCTTGATTGGTTATTGAACTTTATATATATCCCAGTACTCATACATAATATTACATATCAAACCTGATTTAGATTAGACAGTGTGTAGAGCAGGCATGCACAACTCAAAACAGTACACGGGCCGTTTTAGGGAAAAAAATTTTTCGCGGGCCGCGTGCTAACATTGTTGTAACTAACGTGTAGCCTACTTTATATAATGTGACCGATTAACCGTCGAATAAGAGATATTATTGAGAAGATGGTTACTGTCAAGAGACGGTTGCCTCTCGCACTACAGTATCTAGTTGTTTTTAACGCTTATCGGCGGTAAAGCATCGGATTCGTTGATTATGTAACTGTAACCGTGGAGAAAATGCCTGAATGAGCGAAATCACGGAATATCTCGTGGGCCGCACGAAAAGGTTTCGCGGGCCGTATGTTGTGCATGCCTGGCGTAGAGTGAGGTAATCCACATAATCCTTCTATTGCCAGAGCTTTGCCCAATTATATAATTCTCTTTATTTCTTTCACATGATAAGTGATTTCATTAACTCTGCTAAACTTTGTTGTGAAAATCATAAAACAGTCGCATGATATGAAAGCATGTGTCATGCCAATTCCTTGTATATCATAAAAACTTGATTCAAACATTAGCAGATTTGGCTTAGTTGCCCCAATGACTTTATTGCAAGGATGTGCTAAATTCAGCATGACTAATAGGCACTTTTAACATCGACCATTTATGTCATTTACAGAAATTGAAACTTAGCAGGTGGTTTCTCTTCCAATCCCGTATTTTGAAGACAACTAAGCAACCAGTGCAAATGTTCTATTGCATGGTCAACCAGCAAGGGAATTATGGTCGCGTTAATCTTATACAAGCAATAAGTAAGTTGACTTGTTTTGTTCAGCAAAATGACAAGAATCGTCGGCTTATCAGTCACCTTCATAAAGCAAAGCTGATACAAATCGGATATTAAATCATTTTACTGGGTGTTTCAAAAAATTATATAAACTGTGTTAACTTCTAGTCTAGTAGTTATAAGAGAAAGTAAATACTTTGTGAAATGTCGATATATTGCTTGCCTACGCCTATAAAGTTTTTAAAAATAATATTATCAATTTATTTCTTAGGTAGTTTCAGAATAGCCTGCCCACTGACCGCGAAAACCTACACTATTAACTGGCAACAGCAAAACACGACAAAAATTAATCGAAAATTGAATTAGTTAAGTGGACCATATCATTAGGCAGCTAATTTTCAATTTTCTGCTCACACAATCGGAGTTTAACTTGGCTGTAGATGCCCATATATAACTTTTAACCCTAACCCTGATGATAGGAGTACTCGACTCTTCACATACTTAGTCTTTAACATGAGTGCGATAGTCAATTTCTGTTGAAATGTTAGAACATTTGTTGACTTGTACTTGCTTTGCATAATGTTTGGTGGTTTACTTGTTGGTGTTTGAGAGTATGAGGTCATAATACTCCTATAATTGAAAAAAATCAACCAGCATAAACAAAACGAAAATAGCACAAAGAAATATTTACATTTTGCCAATTTACAAAGATTCTATGCCAACAACTTATGGTCTGGTGAGTCTAATGACAATCAAGGCATTGATTGGTCACAAAATGCTAAAGTACAACGGAAAACTGTGCGGGTATTTTGAGAATGCAAGTTTTGTGATGAAGTTACAAATTTTAATGAGGCAGAACAGACAACTGGCCAAATTCATTTTTTAGGGAAATAGAATAAAAACTTTTGGCTGTTATTGCAATGAAAACATTATAACATTAAAACATTATAAATGCAACATTATACATATCGTTATAGTTTTCACTTCATCGATTTGACAGAAACTTGCTACTTTCACGATTTAAACCGTTGAAACTGGTTGATAGGTTTCAGGGCCGATGACTTAAACCTTTGCCAGGGGTGCAAAAACAAATGTGGGTTCAATTCTGATGTCACTGATGGGATCGTTTACGAGATGTAAATATTATAGCTGTTAAGCTAAAATTTTTATCCGCTTTAATCCGCTCACTCAAGCAAAAAACATAAAAGATAATTGTTCCCCGAATCACATAGTTTTAACTCAGCACTTTAATGGCTTTATGCTTAAGCTTTATCACATTATTATGCAGGTTTTTGGGCCGTTCTTGATACTTCTTTTTTCAGTGCTGCCCACCGTGATAGAACATATTACAGCAACTTGACTCATTAAACATTGTATTCATGTTGTTTATGCACAACGTGTTGTTGATGCAGGTACAATTAATCAAACTTTAGGTGGTTGTAAGGTCATAATAAGATGCACATAAGCAGGCTCATCAGTGGTCCTTTTACTTAACTGAGCTAATCTGTGTATTCGAATTCTCATGAATCAAAATCGTTTTCAATTTAGCAAATCCCAGACTCCAGTATATTTTAGAATTTAACTCATCTTTCTATGCATGCATATACTCATTCTGATAAAATAACGCACATTTTTGAGTAAGATTCAAGGTTTGCCTTAACAGCTGGTTGTCCAATGTTCGTATGTGAGCACATAAATCATTATTAGCAAAAACAAATTAATACAGTTGCAGGGACACTTGATTTCAAACTTTTCCGCGGCAGTTGTGTCGATTGGGTTTTACTGGAGTAATACAAGGTGCAACGTGAAAAATCGTTGGAGATTTTCTAATACTTTTTCATTTCATTCAGTGTTTTTGGGATTACGTTTTACAATCAACTTTGAGGTCTAGGCTTCTTAGTAACCGATATATGATAATTTTACAATCATTTGCAGTACACAAGAAGACAGTTTTGTCTGAGGTTTATGCAGTTAATTCATTTTACTTGAAGTGATAATGAAAAGGGCAACCACACACGAAATGTCATCACATTCAAACCGATTTAAAATAAACAAAGAGAAAGCTGCCTGTGTCACTACCAGTTTACACAAAAGACTTAAGATAGCAGTTCCTACCATAATGCCAAAATATTAATCTCTAAACGCGTGACTTCTCACCGACCATAGTGGAAAGTATGGCACCTACACGAACGATGTTCATCAATGTGTATGGCAATTTTTTTTATCTTTACGTCTTATAATAAATAAACAAAGAAAAGCTGATTGTTTGAATGCCATTTTACAATAAGTAAACAAAAAATTAAAACTTCAGTGCACGCCATCACGCCAAAACCTTGCACGCACGATTTGTTGTCAAAAACTGCTTCACTTTCCAGTTGGGCTTACCGAAAAACTCTAGGCAACACTCTCTAATCTGGACTTGTGGTAAAGCTGGAGTGCAGTGTATCACCTTTTTCAGCAAGATCTTGCGTGCGCCAAACAATCAAAAATGTCAAGTGCGGGTACAAAAATGCTGGGATGAAATAGAAGTGCGCAATTACATAGTAATGTATAGTCTGATATGAACCCAAATCCGAATAGATTTATCGGCCAAATATCGATATCACCTGTGTGAAAGATTTGAATGAACAAGAATACTAACAACGGTGACCTCGAATACAATGTTACATATTATTTTATCGATTTCGTTAAGAAATGTTCTATTTTCCCATGTACGCTAAACTAGAGTGAACATTACTTATCGAAAATAATTAATGTAAGCATTTTGCTGTTCAAATCTCCATTTGATAATTAATTTTTAGAAATTATACACATTACAAGCAATATGTGGAAACTTTTTGATAAAATTTTTTCATTTGGTGCTTATATGAATAGATTTGGTGTTTGTTTGGGTTGACCTCTATGATTTTCTGATTTGCACAAACTCCCACTTAAACTTAATGACCACTTAATGTAATCGCATGTCGAACGAAACCAATGCGTAGGATTTAAAGCACTGTAAAATAAAAACTATGCAACCTTTTTCTTTACTGTGTAAAGGAATTTGTATGTTACCCACCTGAGTGATATCTTTGCAATTCGATGCCCAGAAAGTTTGCAATTTAAAAAAGGATTAATATTTCAATCATGAGAAGCGAGAGTTTTGGTCAGAGGGGATTATTTTTAAGTTAATTTACGCGTTGGAAAATATAGTATGTCGTTTTAAGTTGAAACTTAGGCTGCCATTTATCGAAGTAAGAAAATATCAATTGCGTAACTGACTAGCCGTTTACTGAAGTAGCTATTTCCAAATCGGTAACTGGCAGTCGGTGAACTAGGCCTAGATGCTGAATTTAAAAATTAAGTACACAGAAATTCTTTTCAAGTCATTAAGTGCAAAATTACGCACCTTAAGCATGTCACTAGCCTATCGTTCAAGAAATAAGGCGAAGTTGGTTGTCTAAAAGCCAATTACATACGTAAAGAATTAGCTTCAAGCTTCAGAGCATAAAGACAAGTACCTAGGCATAGGCCTATACAAATGGCCTAGGCTTGTTTCTGGCCAAAAAATGCTTGTTTTCCTGTCCGGTCTGAACATATGCGCTAATCAAGTGTAGACATGGTACCGTATAGGGTTCTCTACTTATTCCAACTAGCTGTTTAGTAACAACTAGCTTGATTTTTCGTCAATATCGCGCTTTTGACAAAAAATGAAATGATTGATAGTCCAGGTTAGTGACCTAACAATGAAAATTCCTTAAGTCAGCAAGTACAGAAGTCTGGAATTTAGCCCATCTACGGCGCAGGTTACTTGAACGGTTGGCCCCACAATAGACTGTGGAACTGCTGCACGAACTCTGGTAGCTTAAGGCCTAAGCCTAGTACCAATTATTAGATTTTATACTCCTTCTTAATACCACGTTACAAGAAACTAACAAATAACCATGCCTTGACAGCTTAACCCAAGCTAAACTTCACTTCCCAACCCAGAACAATTGATTCAACAGCGAGCTTGTGTATGACGTCATTAACGTCATCCATTTCCGTATTTATTGAAGCGTAGCAAAGATATTGTCGTGGAAACGGGCGTTACAATGTTTGAGGATATATTGTACGATAAAAGGGGCGTCATTTCGAAACGATAACACTTTTTAGTACAATACGTATACTTTTGTAAGTGAAAATGGCAACTATATTTAAGAAATAAATCATAAAATAATCGCTATCCTTTGCTTGCTTACATCCGTTCCGTGATGGGTTCCATGACAAAGCTAAAATTAAAATTCAGGCTTTCTTGGAATGGATACTGCCTTAGTTTTTGTTGTATTTTACTACTTTTAAAAGATCTAGATATTTGCATTGAATCAAGGAGGAGTTTGGGTTTATCTAACCCCACTGACATGGCTACTTCATCATATAATCAGTCAATCATGATCTTCATATTTTCCACTTTCTCCATCTTTGCCACCTCTGTTCGACAATTGCTTAAATCATTGCGTTGTCAGTTAACACCTTCACTTGTAGATAAAGTTGTTTGGGTATAAAAAATTAACATTTCAATAACGTATACGTTATTGAAATACGTTACTTCAATGACAATACGTTTCTATAGGATAGGCATAATATAGCAGAATAGCCTACGTCAGGGTGGTCCAAGACTGCGAACATGAAGGGCCACATTAGGGTCTGAGAAAAACTTCACGGGCCGCATAGTGAGAAATGATAACGCGTTGCTGAAAGTAGAAACGTTGTTAACTACTGTTCGCAGGCTATGAACATTAACAAATCTTGTCGCTTACAAAATACAGTTGTATGAATGAAATGAAATGAATGAAAGGAAAGGACTGAGTTTGCTGTTCTGATCGACCTAATGTTTTGCTGCACGCCTAACTCACTTTTTAATCTCTGCTTGCGACTCTGCGTTTTTGCTTTTGCATACGGTGTCGATCTCTGCTTTAAATTCAGTGGTCGACAGACGTAAGCAGGCATCCAGGGTTTCATCAGCCATTCTGTTCCGTGTGTCGCTTTTTAATCGCTTCATAATGGAGAAAGTGCTTTCACATATGTATGTGCTACCAAACATGGAGCATATCTTCAGTGCGAAGTCGTTTAATCGTGGAAACTGTTCGTTGCTTAAAAGCCTCCAAAAGGCGTCGTAACGCTCATTCTTACGTGAAAGAAGAAAAGGGTCTGACTGCAATTCACATAGTTCTTGCTGAACGTAAGATGGTTGGGATTCTATAACTATTTCCATTGGATTGTTGAAAAGCTCCATTTGTGCTTTCAGCAAATCAAAGTCAGCGAATCTGTCGTTAAACTCATCGATGATGTCACCAATTTTGTTAGAAAATGCAGAAAAATCGATACTTTTTCTTTCACCAAGTACTTCACTGCATGCAGGAAAGTGGGTAGCATCATTCCTTTGCAAAGAAGCCTTAAATAGCACAAGTTTCTTGCGAAAACCTTCAATGTGTCCAACCAATTGAGAAATATTTTGTTTCTTACCTTGCAGTTTCATGTTTAGGATATTGAAGTGATTACTAATGTCTGTCAAGAACGCCAACGAACCAATGAACTTGTCATCACTCAACTGAATTTGGTATGTCTCGGTCGTCCCTTCTATCTCATTCTGGAGAAAATTTAGTATTTCTTTTCGCAAAGAAAAGAAATGTTTCAATGTTTTGCCTGCACTTAACCATCGAATTTTTGAGAATAGTGGAACATCTTCATATTCTGCACCCACATCTTTTAAGAACTGGATGAATTTTCTATGTCTCTGGGCTCTGTTTCCCCCTTTGATGATGTTGACTATATTCGTCACACTAAGCATAACATCACTCATCTGCAAAACTTTGGCACATAGTGCTTCTTGGTGAATGATACAATGCAATGTTGGGCAGTTCACTCCATGATCTTTTAGAATGCCAACTAGTCCTCTCTTTCGTCCTGTCATTGCCCTGGCACCATCTGTTACAACACATGCACACTTCTCAAATCCTCCATAAGCATCAACGACAGACGCAAGGCTGTTATATATGTCGATACCTTTTGTAGTTCCACGAAGTGGAGATATCTTGAGTAGTTCTTCAAATACAGTAAAGTTTTTATCAATAGTGCGAATGAAAACCAAAAGCTGGGAAACGTCACTGATGTCAGTACTTTCATCCAAGGCTAAAGAGAAGTACTTGCATTGTTGAACAACGTCTTTCAATTGCACAGTCACGTTTTCGCTCAATTCTGCCACTCTTCTTGCAACGGTTTGATGAGATAAAGAAACGTTTTCAAATTTTTTGGCTATTTTTTTATCTCCAAAGGAAAGGGCCATCTTAATCGCACACTCTTTTACAATCTCCCCGTCTCGAAAAGCTTTTCCATGTTTTGCGAGCGTTAGAGCAACTTCGTATGAAGCTTTAAGGTCTGCAGTTGAATCGGGTTTGGAAAAACCAATAATCATTTTTTTTTTGCTTGGAATAATTGCCCTTTAACTCTTTCAAAATTGCTTCCCTAGAAGTTCCATGGTATTGGCCATATTTTTTCTCATGCATGGTGCTGTAATGTCGCTTTAAATTAAACTCTTTAGGCACTGAAATAACTTGCAAGCAAACCAGACACTGTGGTTTACCATTGCTATTGGCAAAAAAATACCTTTCCTCCCAAGTAGAATTGAACTCTCTGTTTTCCTCTGACACTTTTCTTTTGACACTCATGCTTTTAGTAAACTTTTCCCCTTGACTAAATAAACGAGTTGCAGCTAATTTACAACCAAATTCGAGAGTGTACTCTGCGCTAGCAACAAAAGCAAAATATCAACGCACGTTTGTGTCGTCACAAACCGACATTGTTCCCTCATAGTTACCTATTGACCCGATTATGCACGACTTATTTAGGGTTGTGGCGAATGTAATGTATTTATAAAGCGTAGGTGTATTTTTAAACCTTGGATTTAGCACTGATAATTCCGGCATCCACAAAGTGTTCGCGGGCCGCACAAAAGCTTCACGCGGGCCGCATGCGGCCCGCGTGCCAGGGTTTGGACCACCCTGGCCTACGTTATAGCAACATCAAGAATAAATAAAATAGATGCGTGTAATAAGGTTGTTGTACTTGCTTTCACTTGATTCTGATATAATCGTATTTGAGTTATGTGACATTTTTTAGCTTTCAAGGTTGCAACACCCTTGTGTTTAACATCTTTCATCAGTCCGGGTTTTGCCGCTTTACTCCATCACGCAGTTACTGTAAATGCGTGTGTGGCGTGACCCGATCTTCTCGTATTGCTGAAACAAGACCAGTTCGATACATTTTCTCCGGTAGTTAATAGTGAAGAAGACCTGATACGATTATTCAATTCCATTAATAAATAATTAAACCAAAACATAGTCAATAGGCCAAATAAGTTTCGAAAGCGATGATTTCATTCGTCTTAATTTCATGCATGGATCCATTTACTCAATCTGCACCGACTCAGAGAGCTTTGAACATTATTTTGGAAGAACCCGCGCCCAAATTTTCAACCGTCAATAACTCGAAAACGACATGTACGAAAATGGTCAGATTTTCACAAGTTAAAAGCAAAGTTATCTGGATTTTGATTTGTGATATAATTTAAATATTATGAACAGTGCAGTTCGCACAAAACACTTGTTTCGCCAAGTTATAAGTTATCAAATCAATGATCCTCAGAAATGGAATTGAAAATATCGGTTCATACGCAGAACGAACACGGGAACCAAGACAGAGGAAAAAATGTACAAATTAGATGTTATGGAGGATGCCACAAACAATAATGGCGTCCGATTTTCTTCAGTCTTTGACTTGCTAGTTGGTGAATGGCAAGTCACCAAGCAACACCAAAACAAACACAGAACTACAGTTGAAGAATTCTTAGGAAAGGCCACCAAATGCCCACCGCTACTGCACAAAATTAACTAATATATATGAATGTGATTATATATATCCATATAACTTGTATATATATGTAACTTAGGGTAATAAGCCAAGCGCAGGGAAGTGAGTCACTGACGATAAATTTTCTTAGAAGATTAATTATAATCAACGATTCAAACAATTGCAACGAGCGTTTGCTATTTTGAAATAATCCCATTTCTTCACATATTAAACGATTATGTATTTAAACAAAATTAGTTTCTTGGCAAACTGCCAAATTGTGACGAAATAGTAAATCCCCCATAATGAAGGTAAATCTCAGACGAATTACTTCAAATGCTAATTGTCAGAATCTTAAAAATTAAACAATCACCCAAACTAAGCTCATTTATTCATCAATCAAACACATATTTACACGTCATCAAGAAACAACCGCGCAATGACGTAGACAGAAGGCAACCTCGGTATTGCGCCAAAGCGAAATTGCATCCATGAGCATAATTTGGTGACTCTCGTCAATTGGTTTTGTTCTGAATGTTATCTTCTAAAGCTCATTTGGTTTTTGCAATCAAAGCTAAAAGTTTTTCAAACAAGTATGGAAGTAAATATCACAAAAGTGCAAATGCGAATCCTGCAATTCCAAGGAGCCAGAACAAATTTATAATAAGTTAAAGATGGAGAACGTCAATGAATATTAAAACATTGCATAAATAAATTATCACAGTCGAAAAATGTAAAATCACTTCCCTAATAGTTCTATTGCAGAAGAATATTGTTCCCGTTCTAGAATAAACGAACGTCGATTGTCTTCCATGATAAATTATCCTGAATTACTTCCACCAATTCTGATTCATTCGATAATTTATGGCGACAAGCCTGTGACTTCCAAGCTTTTTCTCATCAGTGATAATATGGCGCTTTCATTCGTGGCGTGTGGCAGTAATTCTTCGTGGCTGCAACCATTAAAGAAGCCACCACTGTGTTGCGCCACGGAGTCATCGAGCAGCGTGTAAAGAGTGGTCTGGTATCCATAGTGAACGTTACTGGGTGCAAAGTTTCAGAAATAGTAAAGTTTTAGTTTAAGTCATGACTATAATGACTATAAAGAGGCCAAGAACAACTATGCTCTCTAAAAAAATAAACAAATGACATGTTCGTTGCGTGAACGATATGTCACAGCTAGCAAACAATAGACTTACCGCCCGAAAAGAAGCACTGGTGGATAAATCCAGAGCTTCCATTCAAAACTTAAGTTGTCAAATCCTTCTGTGTTGACCGTTCCTGTAATTATTGATGTGAAATAAATGATATAGATTATAAATGAAAATTCCTGCCAGACTTTGCGATATCATTCCTGAAGCCAAACCCAACTCACTTTCGCTAAAGCTTCTGGACATCTTAATCACTGGGAATCTCCCTCTTTGTGGGACTGCATAGTCCCCATTAAATTTCAATTCATGAACCTACTTCACCTTGGACAAATCCTACCTGGATTAACAGAGTAAGTTGTGATGTCATAATCATTCAGCTTGTTATTGAGGTCATATATGAAGTAGATGTTGGCGAGATTCGTTTTCAAATAAACCATCGAAGCTTCCACCAAGCCACTGGGTTCTCTGGAAATGTCAGATTCCGCAAATTCTACAAATCTGATGAACACAGAATCACATGTTTTCCAACCAATCATTGCTTTGTATTGATTTAAAATATGTATTTGCAAGTCAACAGTTTGCAGATAACAAAATTTGCTAGTGACTGTGTTTTTAGTAGGAGTAATTGTAACTAAAAGTATTGGTTTGGAACAACATTTGCAGGTAACACTGACCAAATCCTGAATAGTCATATTTGTTAGCAGAGGTGGGTATTCCATACTTTAAAAGTACAGTCAGTAACAGCACCGGTGCTTGACAAAAAAGTACTGACTGTACCAGTATTCAGCGCTGTTTCAAAAAACTAGTTTGGTACTTCGTCGGTACTCTATGCCGGTATGCTTTGTATAACAGATCCTGCAGCAAATGCAATTTTTGCTCTATTTTGGCCCAGTAACAGGTTACTTTACATTCTTACATAAATAATTCGGTAGTTTTCAAGCATCAAATGCACCGGTATCATTACTGAAAAAGTGGCACGTTATTGTCCACCTCTGATTGTTAGTGACAATATTTGTAGGTAAGATTATTTGGTGATAATAGTATTTGATAAGAACATCTGACTTGTATCCTTCCGATGTGAGGTTGATGATCCGGACCGGTCTCTTAGCGCTTTGCTTCTTCATCTTATCCAGGAGCAGGTTGGTGAGGAGAAAGGGACCAAAGTAGTTGACAACGAAAATACGATTCAATCCATATTTGGTCATACCTTCCAGCAATATACCTGCATAGATAGATATATATTCTGTGGTTTTGTTATCCTAATTTGAAATGAAAATTTCTTGAAAATCAAGGTTATTGAATCATAATCACCTGCATTGTTGATGAGATAATCGAGGTATTTTTCGCTTTCATCAAATTCTTTTGCAAATTTTCTCACAGAATCAAAATCTTCGAGATCAACTTGCATTGCTCGAACCTAAACCGAAGTTTAAATTTATTCTCAACTTCATTGTGATAATAACAGACATCATATACCTCATGGTTGCCGCTTTCTTTGATAATTTCATCTTTAACTTTGTTTGATTTCTTCAAATTCCTCGATGCGATAACAACACGAGCTCCTCTCTTGGCAAGATCCATCGCCGTCGCTTTCCCAATCCCAGAGTTTCCACCTGAATATTCCTATATTGACCATGATAGCTAGTTGAGTTATCGAGCAGTGTCAAGTACTAACCAGTGATAAGAACGGTCTTTCCATTCAACTTCTTGTCACTTTCATAAATTGGTCCTCGCTTCACATAATTCAACCAGTAATATCCAACAACCACTGCAATGACAGCACTAACCAGTAATTTGAACGACATTTTATGCATAAAATATTCTTTTAAAAAAATCTACAAGATTGCGTGAAATATAAAACAAATGTATATTATAGATTAAAAAAAGCATTTTGTGCTGAAAAGTAGATCAATTAAAAAATGTCTAGACACAATACAAAAAGTAGTGCACCATGTTTAGTATAACAAGATTAACCACTACAACAAAACACCAAACAATTAAAATATTTAAATGGAGCACCAAGTATAATCATGAAGACTTGATAAATTACGAAAATCTACAGAAAAACGCCACAAAACAATACAATGACAATAAACTTGCATTAACTTTAAAATTGTCGAAAAAACTCTGTTTATTAGAAATAGATTTGAAGAATTTATTTTTTGAAATGTTTCCTTCAGGATGAAGACTTCAGTACAATTCATAATCACAGTGATAAGGCCAGCAATGATTCATTTCATGAATTCTACAGTCAACTTCGAACTGAGCTTCCAAAGTTCTCCCCTGGCAGTTTTGTTGATGGCGTGGGATTGTAGTTCTGTGTGTTGGCATTCCATGAAATATCCTCCACTATACTTCACCACATCATCGTCCAACACGCAATACAAAGTTGTTTGTGCCCCATAAAATACATTCCTGATGATAGAAAAGAGCTTTACATCTACCGTCGATGCACGACCTGATAACAAACTGATTTGCATTGCAACTCACCTCAGAAAAGGTTGAAACATAATTTTCAAAACATTTTTCCAGGCTAATGGAAGATTATTTCCAATTTCTGTCTCAATCATGCCTAGTTCAAGTCAAATTTTTAATGGACTTTGTGAAAAGATCTTTTTTTAGAATTTATCTGACAAATCAAAAATTAATTATCATGCACCCACCTGGATGCACAGCGTACGTTGTTATATTGAATTTCTTCAAATTCTCGTGAAGTTGCTGAGTGAAAAATATGTTGGCCAGTTTGCTCTCACCGTACACAGCAAACATGTCGAAACTTGAAGTGACATTCTCATAAATTCTGTTCATTGTTGGCTGGCCCATTCTGATCAAACATTGCCAGAATAGTTAGTATCGGTTCAAAGAAACAACAACTTTGATGTTGAACTTACTTGTAGCCCTCTGAAGAGAGGTTAATGATCCTGACTGGACGGGATTTTGATTGAATTTTCATTTTGTTACTTAAAAGGTCAGTGAGGAGAAATGGGCCGAAATGATTGATTGCAAAAATTTTATTCACTCCAGACTTGGCAAATCCAGCAAGACTTATCACTCCTGTGATTTACTGCAGTTACAAATAAAATAAAAGAAAATAAAGTAATCAGACAAACCTGCATTGTTGACGAGATAATCGAGATATTTTTCGCTTTCATCGAATTCTTTTGCAAATTTTCTCACAGAATCAAAATCTTCGAGATCAACTTGCATTGCTCGAACCTAAACACAAGTTTAAAATTTATTCTCGACTTCATCGTGATAATAACAGACATCACATACCTCATGGTTGCCGCTTTCTTTAATAATTTCATCTTTAACTTTGTTTGATTTCTTCAAATCCCTCGATGCGATGACAACACGAGCTCCTCTTTTGGCAAGATCCATCGCCGTTGCTTTCCCAATCCCAGTGTTTCCACCTGATTTATTAATGTAGAATCCAACATTGTAGCAGCTTAATTACATTATCAAGAAATGTTTAAGTATTGGGGGAGTACTGTGAGGGTGATTATTCGGGTTTATGTGAATCGGAATCATAAAGATTGATCCAAACAAATCTAGATTCGTATCAGCACCAAATCATGAAATTCCATAAAAAGTCTCCAAATCATGGTGGAGATGTGACGTAGTTGCTAAACAGTTATGATGGGAAATTGGAAAGCAGATGATTTTCAATAAGAAATGTTGACTGTAGTTTAGCGAGGAGAATAGATCACTACTTCATAAGAAAGTTGATGAATTTGTAAGTAGTATTGTATTCAGGATTACCGTTGTTTGCATTTTTGTTCGCATGAATCTTCCACTCATGCGATATTCGGCGAATTTATTTGTGTTTGTATCAGCCAATCTGAATACTCCTACATTGACTAAGACAGCTAGTTGAGTTATCAAACAGTGTCAAGTACTAACCAGTGATGAGAACGGTCTTTCCATTCAACTTCTTGTCACTTTCATAAATCGGTCCTCGCTTCACATAATTCAACCAGTAATATCCAACAACCACTGCAATGACCGCACTAACCAGTAATTTGAACGACATTTTGTGCACGAAATATCCTGTCAAACCAAATGTAAAAACCTTGAATCGCATATAAACTGAAATTAGTGAAAGATACATATTAAAGACAATTTTAAAATTTTAAACCGTAGTTAGTTATTGGACAAACACATGCCATGCGATTTCGTGTTTAAGAATTGAACAAAGTTGATCTCAGCGATTGCGTTGTCAACTCGCACAATCATTCACTAAAGTTACGACACAAACTTAACGCATAATGTGGTGAAGAGTAACAACGTTGTCGGCGGAAACAAACAATAAACATTTAAAAAGGGTCATATTTTTAAAATGGATACCCAACAACCCCTGCAGTAACAGCACTAATTTGAGAAACATTTTCTACACAAATTGTCTTGTTGAAATGCTATGACATTAGTAAAGTTCTTTATTAACTTTCACAAATCTCCACAATTGCAAATTTCCTTAAATATTATAGCACTTAATATTACACCAGTGGTAGAAATTATGCATTCATGTTGGTATCTAGAAGATGCAGAGGAAGCCGACATGATGTTCTCATCACAATAAAATACTTGCCACCATAACATGGCACATGAGACATGCTTTGCATCATTCACCAAACAAACTTACCCTTCGAGCTGTAAGTTGCCTTCAAAGCAGATTAGAATGCTTCAATGTGATTGCTGTGTGAGCCAACTAATTTAGGTTTGAGTTAATTAAACTGATTATCAGAAAATAAAACAAATTAATTAGAATTATTCATTTATTCTTGATTGTTAAACACAATGCAGATAATACAAAAAAATGAAAAACTTATAAAAGTACAAATATTGAACAAAACAGTTTCGTGAAAATTTTGAAAAATAGAAAAGCAAATAGCTCTGACAGAAAAATACAGACATGAATATATCAACAGAAGCATCACTGAAACTTAAATGAGCATAACATACTTCCCTTGCGAGAAAATGCAATGCGACCATTACCAGATTGGAAAGTTTTCTGTTTTTGTGTAACAAATCTTCCAAAACAAAATGAAACATTAGTCATTATACACTCAATTAATCGCCTGCACAGTTAGCAAACTTATCAATCTGGATATTTCACAAATCCTAAGCTGAGACCTTAAATCATGAAAGTAAAGAAATTATTAAAAGAAAAAATTATGTGAACTGAAGCAATTGTGGCAGGATACAGACAAGTGCAAATATTTCTATCATTCTTTTCACATAGACATCAAAGGCGAGGAAATTTTGTTGGAATCATCACTTGAGTCCACACAACTCCAAGCTTCTACCCCCAAATGTTGTTTGTGGTGTCGAGTCAGATTTGCAAAACAATATGGAGCGAGTGTTTTTTGAAAGATCATTTATTTTTCTTTAAAAGCATGGTGGGTGCACTTTTATCTTTGTAAAAATTTGCTAAGCAAAATTTAAAAAACTTTAAAATGTTTGAAAAAAATTTAAAATTGGACATGACTTTCTGTATGATATAAAATTTGATGATAATTAATTTATTTTTAAAGTAAATTTGGAAAAATTTCTCTTAATGCTGGTTTTTGCTTCCATAAACTTTTTCATTTCCAAAAATTGCATTTCCATGATAATTTTAAAACGTTACTGGCATAGACCTACAATGAAGTTGAGATTCAAAGAAACGGCAAATCAAGTAGCAGCCAGCAGGTTGCCCAGGTCTACCCATGCGTTGGTGAAAATGTGTGATACAGTGACAGCTTCGTAACACTCCGCAATATGGTTCCTTGCTCCCACTGTGACACGTGTTTCAGTACTGGCCTGCATAAGACTCTTCCATTATCTAGCTCAGTGTTTCTCAAAGTGAGCCACTTGGCTCTCTAACGATGAATTTGTAATGTTAAGAAAGGAGAAATTTGACTGAAATGTCTTTCAAATATTTATTGAAATTTATACATAGGCTTTACAAGATTACTTTTATTTATACAGTAATCGCCGCTTTATAAGCCCAATTCAGCATAGTCCTGATTTACTCCATTTGTTCCTGTAGTAAAATGCTTCGCTTTATAAGCTTAAAACTCCATTTAATAAGCACATTTTCGGAGAGATTTCACATAATTTGAGCGTGAGAACATGGATGATGATGGTTTTGCACCATGGTAGGATTGGTAGGCTAAACACCAAATGCAACCAAGAGGTATTGTTTCTGCACACCATCAATCTGGCGAAAAACTAACTACAGTATCCCATGCAACTGTTGCGTCACAAACTTAATTGTTGGTCGTTATTCGTCTATAATCGTACTGTGATGTATTGTTACTGTTGCGATGCGTGAAAGATACAGAATTTTAAGAACTACAGTAAAGTGAAAACTTAGCAAAGTGTGCAGCCAAAATTCAAATTGTTAATGAAGTTGTTGCATGCGACAACAAACTTGCCTGTGGTCTGTGGGTATTGTGTACCGTCATTTGTAGGCTCTAGCTTGACGAAAACACACATTCCGCTTTATAAGCCCATCCGCGTAATAAGCCCAAAACGGTCCGGTCCCCAGGTGGGCTCATAAAATGGCGACTACTGTTGTACTTGTGACATAACAAACAACGATTATTTGGCCAATATGGACTGATTGTTGATTTCTGTTGGGGAGGAATTGACAGTGTTTAGGTTGGTGAGGGAGGAATGTGAAAAAAGCTTGTGGTGCACATACCCATATACATTGATGTTTATACACAGAAAGTCAACGAAAAACTTTATGGAAAGTACTTTAGTCCTTGGAACCAGTAAACCATTTCCATTGGAATGCCGTTCGTTTCAAACATATCTTACAGTAAATGTTCTGATAATGGCCAGAATACCACTTTGGGAAACTGAAAAATGTCGTAGAAATTTGGTGGATGAAATAGATGGGTTCAGCTTTTTGTGCTACTGAAGCAACAACAGCTTCTTCACCACATGTCTGTGACATAGCAACATAGATGCACTTCTTTCCCACGGGTCTGCAGTTTGCCAGTCATGTGCTGACCGTCTTGTAAGTTGTAATTGGAAATGATGATGAAAAGGCTCTGCAGTCGGCATATGGTTATAACTCAAGCTTTCTCAAATTGTCATCTTATTTAATTGTTTTGGCGTCTGAAACATAACTTGAAAGTTCAACTCATAAATAAAACATCATCAAATAACTGCACCCGTGAACGTAAATTGAACATGTTTGTTGAATTATTGAATTCAAATGACGACGTTGAACATCAAATGAAAGAAAGGAAATTGCTAAGCTTCTGCAAAGACAAGTGTAACTATATAGGCAACTAATTAAAAAGTAGCTTCTCACCTCTATTTTCAATCTGAAATTTCAAAATATTTTTTCCTCTCGGGCTCTACCCCTGGTCATAAACTTCGTCATAACGTCCTCTATTTCGGTGAAAGCTGAGAAATGAGAATGCGAACAGGAGAAACTTTTTGGATTGCTCTTTGATTATGTGATGATTGATTGTCAAGATTCAATTTATTAAAAAAGTTTGAGATGCATAATCAGAGACATTAGTCGAGTTTTCAGCGCCCAGAGACCGAGGCAGTTCAAAGTTTTAGGCGGAGATTAAATTCTATGTTTCTATGTCCAGTCTTTGGATATTACGACTAATTTTTCCTTATCTTTCTAGTTTTTCTCTGTCAGTTACGCAATGTGACAGACACAATTGTTCCGCGTAACATTAGACGTCATAATCAAATTGTGTTTTCTTCGCTTTAGCAAACAATCATTTTAGAAAAAAGAAATCCAAAATTGACTTTGATGTTCCTGTTTAATGTCAATGAAATAGATGTTGAATTTTATGTTTTTATCATTTTGTGTCCAACTGTATCGATCCCGGTTTGGCTGAACGGTGCAGTAGCAGCTTCGAATATTATTATCAAAATAGTCAGGTCCCAAGGTAAATGGTTTTTTAAATAATTTAATCAATCAATTAAATAACTTTTTAATCATTTAATGAGACACTTTAATAAACAAAATAGTCCTGCCAGCAAAAGACAGACTGTGTGATAATAAAGGGATATTATATTATACAAATCGAATAGAATATAGAATTCTTATTTTCAAACGTCTGCTTTACGAAACATGACGTCAATGATAGATAATATTGCGTACCGATAACTTCCTGTTTTCCGTTTTAAGTCGTGACATAAATGTCGTGCCTGCCTATCTTGCGTGAATTATTCACAGCTGTTCAATGCATGAAGTCTTGTAAGATCATCGCTGTAACATGGACGTTTTTATGCTGTTGCTGTGCTAATGTTTTGTCTAAATGTATTTGTTCAAAGAAACTTCAATATAATCAGTATATAGGCTACAGTTGTCATTCCTGTGTAATCATTGTTGAATTCAATTTGAAGAAGTTCAGTGTCAAGATAGACAACTTTATTGTCATCTTCACAAGACAATAAGTCGTCAGGGTGAACAATTACAAAGACCTCATGAGACCCATATACTATCACGCGCAATAAACATTTCAACAAGTAGCCTACTTATTGTAGTTGAGTGGGTCAACCTATAAAGTTCAAGTGCCATATACCCACTTTCCGTTACAACTGTATCTACAATTTTTGACATGTTTGGTGTATAGGCCTGCAGTGAATTTCCATTCATTGGTGGGAAAACAAGAATTATTTTTGTGACTTTACAAACAGCTATAAAAAATACTTTGTTACAAAACTAAGTGAAAGCACCGATAGCGTCACAATTTTCTGATTAACAACCAAGTTGTCTTTCCAACGCTCATCATAATTTTAATGATTAACATCTTAAATTGTGTGATCACTTTGTTTGTGGATTAAGCACGTGCGACCTTTGCACGGCTTCTTTTCCACGACGTGCTGAGTAGGTCATTTTTTTGCAAAACCTCGACTTAATAGGTCGCATTATCTCGCTGGTTGTGTTGCTGCAAGTGCCACGTACAAGATCGTTGTGGCAAGTATCTAGGTTCAGCCTGAGCTTGGAAATATCCTCCTCTGCATTGGAGTGCCTACAGCTTTTTTACTTGAATGGTTTAATTGAGGCCAAAGCTGGAGATAAATGTTCATCAAGCTTTTTCCTGGTGAGTTGCACTGCAGGTCAGGTTCTTAGATCAGGTGAAATAGAGAGGAGGATATTTTACAGGATTCCAAGACACAGAAAACTACAATCCCACTAATGTGGAAAATGATGTTGAATGGTATGATGGTTGTTATCCCTGGTTGGTACTTATCAATGCTCGACAACTCAACAATATCTTTCATATTAAAGTTAAATAACTCAGGGAAAGACTCAACTTTAATCGCGATCAATATTTTTTATAACGTAAACAATAGGCCCATATGGCTTTGCAAGGCTTAACTGCTCACATCCTGCGTCGTGTTTTTCAGTCAGGTCAGGTTTTTAGCTGCTCCCGCGGCCGCAAAAAACCCGTCGGTTGAGTTTCTAATCGTCGGCAATCTATCGAAGACATACTACTGGAACTCAATCGTGCAATCAGCTTTTGATATCGCATTGTGCAAAGATTAGAAACAGGTCAAAGAAAGTTCATGACTGCTGGTCCCGCCGGAATGCTTCGTCACGCAAGAGCGATTGTCAAAGCGATTTGCCGCATGTTCGTCACCTCTGGAGTAGAAGAATGTAGAATTATGTAAATAAATCTAGAAACGTTTACAATTACATTCGTTTCAGTTTAACCTAATCTCCCCTCAGTTGCTTTGGTCCGACCAAATCATGTCTGTTCTTTGTAGGTTGCTTATTCAATGTCGACTGTCTCGTACGAGAATAAATTTCACTGCCTATTTAGGTTCGAGCCATGTAAGTGGATCTGAAGGATTTTGATTCTGTGAGAAAATTTGCAAAAATATTTAATGAAAGCGAAAAACCTCTCGACCACCTCGTCAACAATGCAGGTTTGTCTGAAGACTTTATTTTTATTTTCTGTTATTTGTAACTGCA
Organism: Clavelina lepadiformis; assembly: GCF_947623445.1. NCBI lineage: Eukaryota > Metazoa > Chordata > Ascidiacea > Aplousobranchia > Clavelinidae > Clavelina > Clavelina lepadiformis. Next base: position 232,895 of record NC_135244.1, on the reverse strand, counting down.
GTAAATCACAGGAGTGATAAGTCTTGCTGGATTTGCCAAGTCTGAAGTGAATAAAATTTTTGCAATCAATCATTTCGGCCCATTTCTCCTCACTGATCTTTTAAGTAACAAAATGAAAATTCAATCAAAATCCCGTCCAGTCAGGATCATTAACCTCTCTTCAGAGGCCTACAAGTAAGTTGAACATCAAAGTTGTTGCTTCTTTGAACCGATACTAACTATTCTGGCAATGTTTGATCAGAATGGGCCAGCCAACAATGAACAGAATTTATGAGAATGTCACTTCAAGTTTCGACATGTTTGCTGTGTACGGTGAGAGCAAACTGGCCAACATATTTTTCACTCAGCAACTTCACGAGAATTTGAAGGATTACAAAATAACAGCGTACGCTGTGCATCCAGGTGGGTGCATGAAAATTAATTTATGGTTTGTCAGATAAATTCTAAAAAAATTTCTTCTCACAAAATCGATTAAAAATTTGACTTGTACCAGGTATGATTGAGACAGAAATTGGAAAAAATCTTCCATTAGCCTGGAAAAATGTTTTGAAAATTATGTTTCAACCTTTTCTGAGGTGAGTTGCAATGCAAGTCAGATTGTTATCAGGTCGTGCATTGACGGTAAATTTAAAGCTCCTTTCTATCATCAGGAATGTATTTTATGGGGCACAAACAACTCTGTAATGCGTGTTGGACGATGATGTGATGAAGTATAGTGGAGGATATTTCATGGAATGCCAACACACAGAACTACAATCCAACGCCATCAACAAAACTGCCAGGGGAGAACTTTGAAAGCTCAGTTCAAAGTTGACTGTACAATCCATACAATAAATCATTGCTGGCCTTATCATTGTGATTATGATTCGTATTTGAATACAAGTAGCTGTCCAAGTTGTTGCACTAAAATTTATCAAACTCTGTTTATGTTTCTCCTTTACAGTGAGCTCCACTTCACCTCCTCCACTATCGAGCAATGTTTGTAAAACACCAAACTATTCTTGCTTTCCTTTGCATGACGATCATCCTTGCCTGGACGATTGTCGTTATTGCGCTTGTTCACTGCCTGTTTATTGTTTTGTATCCGCCGACAACGTTATTACTTGTCACCGCATTATGCGTTAAGTAACGTTTGTGTCGTAACTATAGTGAATGATTGTGCGAGTTAACAACACAATCGCCGAGATCAACTTTTTTCAATTCTTAAAGACACAAAATTCTACAAAATGTTTTTAATTTGTTACCTAAAATAATTTTACGTTATGCCGAATGCATTATCTTCTCCTTTTAGTTTATCAAGGTAATTGATGTAAAAAATGTCGTTCAAATTACTGGTTAGTGCTGTCATTGCATTGGTCGTTGGATATTACTGGTTGAATTATGTGAAGCGAGGACCAATTTATGAAAGTGACAAGAAGTTGGATGGAAGGACCGTTCTTATCACTGGTTAGTACTTGACACTGCTCGATAACTCAACTAGCTGTCATGGTCAATTTTGAAATATTCAGGTGGAAACTCTGGGCTTGGGAAAGTGTTGGCGATGGATCTTGCCAAGAGAGGAGCTCGTGTTGTTATCGCATCGAGGAATTTGGAGAAATCAAGCAAAGTTAAAGATGAAATTATTAAAGAAAGCGGCAACCATGAGGTATGTGATGTCTGTTATTATCACGATGAAGTTGAGAATAAATTTAAATTCGGTTTAGGTTCGAGCAATGCAAGTTGATCTCGAAGATTTTGATTCTGTGAGAAAATTTGCAAAAGAATTTGATGAAAGCGAAAAATACCTCGATTATCTCGTCAACAATGCAGGTGATTATGATTCAATAATTCTTTGATTTTCAAGAAATTTTCATTTCAGTTTCGAACCACCTACAGTACCGTGCATTGATCCATGCAGGGTTAATCCTGCTAGAAAAGTGACACTGAAAGTTGAAGGTGTGACAATAACTTGTCTATTTTTCGATTGAACTACTTTGCAGGTTTGACGCTGGAAGGCATGACCAAATATGGAATAAACCGATACTTCGTCATCAGCTACTTCTCTCGTTTCCTCCTCACCAACCTGCTCCTGGATAAGATGAAGAAGCAAAGCGCTGAGAGACCGGTCCGGATCATCAACCTCGTGACATTCGCGTACAAGTCAGTGTTCGCCAACAAATACAAAAATAGTTGCTGTGACTCAGAAACCAACATATAATGTTACTTCCCGTAATTTTAATTCATTAATAAAATGCTTTATTAATAATTAGATACGCAGAAGTCACCGAGTCTGGTATGACCAAGGATCCAAAAGGGTTCATGGACATGTTCACAGTCACCGCCCAAACTGATCTTGCCAACATTCAGTTCATGCGTAACCTCAGTCGCCAGAACAACGGCATCACGACTTATAATTTCAATCCAGGTAGGTATTGTGTGAGGTCAAATAAGTTCATTAATTCAAAGACCTGTTTCCCACTCTGTGATGACCTTGACTTGACGAGCTTACAAAATGACCGACGATCAAGTGCAGCGAATACAGTCCAGGCTAATTATGATCATAGGAAAATATTAGCAGACTTCACAGCTGCCTGCGACACAATATGCCGTCGCAGGCTCAAGATCAATTTGCGTCTTCTACGATTGAAAAGCAGTCATTAAAGTCTCACTTTCACTCAGAGGAACTCTGTAAAGAGATATAGATTTTTAAACGCACGCAACCCTGGTAACCAGGTCTTGATCGACGACCAATTATCACGGAGTTTAAATCGTGGCAAAACTTTCCTCAATCTGAGAATAAACATTGCTGCGCTAATTCGTTTCAAATTACACGACGGTCCCGCGGCATCGGCAGTAAAAAGTACCGGGGTACAGTAATTCGGTGCTATAGTACCGCGGTACAGCAATTCGGTGCTATAGTACCGCGGTACAGTAATTCAGTGCTATAGTACCGCGGTACAATAATTCGGCGCTATAGTACCGCGGTACAGTAATTCGGTGCTATAGTACCGCGGTACAGTAATTCGGTGCTATAGTACCGCGGTACAATAATTCGGCGCTATAGTACCGCGGTACAGTAATTCGGTGCTATAGTACCGCGGTACAGCAATTCGGTGCTATAGTACCGCGGTACAATAATTCGACGCTATAGTACCGCGGTACAATAATTCGGCGCTATAGTACCGCGGTACAATAATTCGGTGCTATAGTACCGCGGTACAGTAATTCAGTGCTATAGTACCGCGGTACAGCCACCTCTGGCTTTCAGCACTCTAAGCTGTTTGTTAATATTTGCAGGATGGGTCTACACAGAAGGATATGACACCAATCTGTTTTATGAGGCGCGGCTTCTCTTCTACGTTCCAATGATTTTATTCGGACAGTGAGTCTATTTTTGGTTACCCGGGAAATAGCCTAATACCCATATACTGTGTCACGTCTTATTATTGTTTAATTTGATATAATTATTACATCATAGACCTTATAGGAGTTTGTTACCAAGATAAGATGTTTACCAAATTAGTAAGGTGCTTGCAGCAAATAAGGTCCAAGAAGTAATAAGGCCACCTCCCATGTTAACTTTTTGGTTTCTAGTTTAATCGAAAACAATTGCAATGGAGAAACTGTAAAAAATAGAATGAGTGTAGTCATGACCCTTTCCAAGCAAACAGCTACATATGAGTTGAAAATATTAATTCATTACAAAATTAAGTGTATTCAAAAATTAACGAGCCTTATAAATAAAAATAGCGCAATTTGACAAATCCTATGAAATGATGTTTTTGCAAACTTTTATCGATTTATTTTCGCTAATTTCAAAAATGTTCACTCAGAGAACTTCACTACGGCTACCAGCCCCTGCTCAAACTTCTTCTCGACGACTCTGTAGTGAAATACAGTAGTGAATTTTTTACTGGCTTCGACCACGAAGAATTGCTGCCACACGCCACAAATGACAGCGCCTGGGAGCCACTGATGAAAAAAAGCTTGGAAGTCACAGGCTTGTCGTCCATTTAAATTATCGAATAAACCAGGATTGGTGGAAGTAATTCATGAATTACTGACATGAACATGATCGACATTTTGTTATTCTAGAACACGAACAAAGCCCCTCCCTTTAACAATTACCCAAGAAGCTTCAAATGTTGTTTGTTTATCATAAGCTAACATAATAATGCGATATTTGAATATTAATTGACGTTTTTCAGCTTTTAACTTGTTTAAATTTTGATCTATACTGTTGCGCGTTTCTTCGTGATGACGTGTCATTATGTGATTGATTGATTGATAATTTTAAATAAATGATCTTTTTCGGTTGATCGATTTTTAAGGTTTCGACGATTAAGATGCAACTTTTTTACCATGGACTACATCAATTAAAACAATTTTTGTCAATTTAAACGATAAATTTTTAACTAAAATCGCAAGTTTAATCGGTCGGCGAGACATTGGATACCGGTTCCTTGGCAGTTTATCTTATCTGCAGTGTATTAATCGGTTGCTTACTCCCATATGAAGTTGCTTATCAACTGCCTATAGTTACTTTTACTTTAGTCATTCGCTGATAAAGTTGTTTGCCGACAATGAATTAGTAACCAGAGCATTGGGCGCCATAGCTTCATGCCGGTGCTTAATCGTAGCGTGGACAATAACAAATAATCAAAAGCTGGGTTGACAGCCACGTCCAATCACAGTCTATATAGGCGTTGTAAGGTCGCATGGGGTAGTTGTGAGTTTTGTTACAGCCCTCCCATCTCCTCTCAGGTAACGAGCCCCCGATTCGAGTATTCTAGGATTAGAAGCTTGCTGAGACGAGAAAAGGCAACAGAAGCAGAATTGAACAACAATATCCAATGCTGTTGGGAGCTATGATTCATACGTAGAACAAACACAAGAGCATAGGCAGTTTAAAACTTTTTATTAATCAAACGTTTCGGTCAACCATTTTATCAATGTGTTAGAGAACTGATTATGCAGCGATTTTTGTAACTGCTAGAGTATGAGAAAAAACCCGGTTGTAGTTAGTGGCATGAAGTGAATAAGGACCAATTAAACGACGCTGTCGAATGTTATAAAGAAATAGAAGAAGCGATTGGTTGCTGTGTCGAGACTTTCTTTTATTTTCAGTTTCCGATCTTGACAAGCCCTTCATAAAATGTCCTGTTTAGCAAACTTCATTGTGGTAATAAAATGTTCGTGGGGATGTCTGGCTGCTTCACGCTTGTCATTGGAGCTTTTTCCGGGTTCTTTCCACTGACGTGAGGGAACTTCTGTGAGTTTGTGCTATGTATTATACGCACCATATGACCTATTGAGCCGGTACGACAAACATGTCTTATGGAGAGGATCTTCAAAATATTTCTGCTCAAGAAAATCACCGACATAAGTTGTTTTATGCGTAAATTTTATTTTGGAATTCATAGTCGGGGTTTGATGAAGCCGCAGATTTCCTTCCCAGTTGTCGCCCAGATATGAAAGTTTAATAAATTCCTCGTTTTGTTTTTTATTTTTCTTAAAAATGTTTGGACCAGAACTTGGAAGTGTTGGCCAGCAGTGGTCAACAAGAGCAAGGGTCGTTCATGTCTTGCTCAAATAGACTAAAGCGGCAGCGCAACCAGCAATAATAAACCCGGGTGACATGTCTACACCTTGAATCCACGACGTCACCGAGCCGGGAAGCTCTATAATTAACTGCATTAAAGTTAATGTCAATCCAACGCTCATCACAATTTTAATGATTAACATCTTAATTGTGTCATCACTTTGTGGATTCAACACGTGCGACCTTTGCACGGCCTCGTTTCTACGACGTGCCGAGTAGGTCATTTTTTTGCAAAACCTCGACTTAATAGGTCGCATTATCTCGCTGTTTGTGTTGCCGCAAGTGCCACCACGTACAAGATCGTTGTATCTAGGTTCAGCCTGAGCTTGGAAATATCCTCCACTGCCTACAAGTTTAACCTGACTTGTACATGTTTGAGATTAGGTTTGGAGATAGCCTTCCATCAGCCTGGAAATATATTTTTGGAGTTTTATTCAAAATTTGCCGAGATAAGTTAAATTGCAATTTATTATTTTACCAGAGCGAGTAAAGGGAGACGACTTATTGCGTCATCATATGATGACGTATTTAACAGTGGAAGATATTTTATGAAATACTAATGCACGAAACTACTACATATTCTCTTTTTTGAACATATGTTTTACTTATTTGGTTTAGATTGTTTGTTGCATTATTTACCCATTTAAATGTTTATTGTTTATTTCCGCCGACAACGTTGTTAATTGTCACCGCATTATGCGTTAAGTAACGTTTGTGTCGTAACTATAGTGAATGATTGTGCGAGTTAACAACGCAATCGCTGAGATCAACTTTGTTCAATTCTTAAACACGAAATCGCAAAACATGTTTTGTCTGTACCAAGAACTAAGTACGGTTTACACGCAATTCAATGTTTGTTATATTTACTTTATCAAGGTAATTGATGTAGAAAATGTCGTTCAAATTACTGGTTAGTGCTGTCATTGCAGTGGTCGTTGGATATTACTGGTTGAATTATGTGAAGCGAGGACCAATTTATGAAAGTGACAAGAAGTTAAATGGAAGGACCGTTCTTATCACTGGTTAGTACTTGACACTGCTCGATAACTCAACTAGCTGTCATGGTCAATATTGAAATATTCAGGTGGAAACTCTGGGATTGGGAAAGCGACGGCGATGGATCTTGCCAAGAGAGGAGCTCGTGTTGTTATCGCATCGAGGAATTTGAAGAAATCAAACAAAGTTAAAGATGAAATTATTAAAGAAAGCGGCAACCATGAGGTATGTGATGTCTGTTATTATCACGATGAAGTTGAGAATAAATTTTAACTTGTGTTTAGGTTCGAGCAATGCAAGTTGATCTCGAAGATTTTGATTCTGTGAGAAAATTTGCAAAAGAATTTGATGAAAGCGAAAAACATCTCGATTATCTCGTCAACAATGCAGGTGATTATGATTCAACAATATCTTCTGGTTTTCAACAAACTTTTATTTCAAATGAACAGATGAGAACCACGGCATGTCCTTGTACGTACGCAGGTGTATTGCTGAGGGGTATGGCCCAAAATGGATTGAATCGTATTTTTGTCACCAACTACTTTGGTCGTTTTCTCCTCACCAACCTGCTCCTGGGGAAGATGAAGAAGCAAAGCGCTGAGAGACCGGTCCGGATCATCAACCTCACGTCAGATTTATACAAGTCAGAGCTCGCCAACATATATGCTTATATATTGATATGACACTTATACATAACAAGCAACTTGAGCGTGTTCTCAACGAATGTTGTGTAATAGCTGATAGTAGAATGTGAAGTCGTGTATTCTTAATTAGATATGTAGAAGTGAAGGAATCTGACATGACCAGGGATGCCGAAGGTTACTTCGACAGTTGCTTCATGTTCGGCCAATCTGACCTTGCCAACATCCAATTCATACACAACCTTAGCCGTAAACTGAAGGATTATGACGTCACCGTTTATATTTTTAATCCAGGTGATAGTTGTGTGAGATCAGATAAGTTCATAAATTGGAATATATATTTTTAAACTGATGACATAGTGTCAGTTAGTTTCATTGCAAATGAACAAACTTTGGCAATCACGGCTTGAGTGTTCACTCCCCTTACCGGAAAGTTTACGCGGGAAGCACTTTGTTTATGACGATGTCGCATCCAAAGCGTCTTTAAACAAAGTCAAAATGGTTTCGGTGTAATGCGCATGTGACGTCGACAAAGGCTAGTTTTGTTCTTGTTTAGAAGTTTTACAAAGCTCTGCTGCTAGGTATTCGAACTTGGATCTAACGATTTCCAGACGAGCGTCTTTAAGGAGCCGTCAGACAACAAAAAATGCCATAAAATCGCTTTTGTTTTATTATACAGTGAATTTACTAAAAGACTGATTATACGAAAAATTTTGCATGTCAATTTAGTATGCTTTGAATTATCATTTCATAAAATGCCATCAAAAAAACATGATTCATACTTTTTTTACAGAGGCGCAAAAACACAAGAATTTTTGGTCTAAAAAAACAATTTTAGCTACTTTCATGGCTATTTTTAACCTAAATCTGCAACGAATCTAGGATATTCAATCATGCGAACTGCTAGGGTAATACCCAGGCTAGAAAACAACACCAACCATGCTGACTTCTGATTGGTCTAAACAGGTTTTTAAAACCCTACGTAAGAGTCAAACAAAATCATATAAATCTTACTTTTACCCTGTTTGACGGCTTCAACTTCTAGATGGACTTTCCATAGAAATGCATTTTCGCCAAAAAGCCGATCTAATTACCTGAGAAATTGCCCTTTTGAGCGACTACGAACCATCATCGAGCTTCAATCGTTCAAAGATTTTCTTCACTGTCTGATTAAACACTCCCTTGCTCCTTCTGACACTTTAAGCATCCTGTTATAATCGCAGGATTCGTCTACACAGAAGGATATGACGACAACCATGACTTGCAAGAGCTCATATTCGACGCTCCAATGTTCTTATTTGGGCAGTAAGTTTATTCCTGAATGGTTGCAACAAGGTTTCTTCACACGAATGTCCCGCATTAATTGTGTTTGATTAGTTTATTGATAAATGCAGTATTACATCATAAACCTCATAAACTTTTATAATCAAAGAAAATCTTTATCGAATGAACAAGAATTAATAATACACCTATGGGCTGTGTTTTGATTAAATTTTTGTTGATTTAATTTCACTAAATTCAAACCCGTTCTAACAGGGACGTCTACTACGGCTACCAGCCCCTGCTTAAACTAGTTCTCGATGACTCTGTGGTGAAACACAATGGTGGTCTTTTTACTGGCTTTCGCCACGACGAACTGCTACCACACGCCACAAATGAGAGCTCTTGGGAGCCACTGATGAGAAAAAGCTTGGAAGTCACAGGCTTGTCGTCGCCATAAATTATCGAATAAACCAGAATTGGTGGAAGTAATTCATGAATTACTGACATGAACATGATCGACATTTTCTTATTCTAGAACACGAACAAAGCCCCTCCCTTTAACAATTACCCAAGAAGCTTCACATGTTGTTTGTTTATCATAAGCTAACATGATAATGCGATATTTGAATATTAATTGACGTTTTTCAGCTTTTAAATTGTTATCGTCCATGCGTAATTGCGCGTTTCTTTCTTGATGACATGTAATTATGTGAATGATAACTAAATAATTGTTTCGCGTCCACCCACACCTTATAGTTGCACAACCACATGGTGCAGCTCACCCGCGCATTTTGCGATTTATTTGTGTCTATGACCTTTGACTTTAGGCTGACAGTGAGTTTGGCGACCAGCGCACATCACACCAGCGCACATCACACCAGCGCACATCATGAAGCTGCAGTGAATACAATAAGGCTAATAAGGTCGGTTGCGCTTTCTTCCGACTAACACCTGGATGTTTGACTTGATGAGCATTGCTTGCCCGAGACATTCACCTTTTTCTGCAGGGGATTTTTTTAATGGGTTACTTGATTACAACTGCTGGAGTTGACCAATCGGCAGACTTATTGAAGGAGCAGCCCATGTTGCGGCCTAATTTATAACAATATCCTAAGTATCCTCACACTTAAGTATCTTCACACTTAAGGCTTGTAACGATGGTTTGTTGGGGTTTTGCTTTCACTGGACTTGATTTTCAGGCTCAGCGCCGGATTTACCTGGGGCAGTGCCCTGGGGTCCAGCATTGGGAGGGGGGGGGGGGGGGCCTTTCATCATTCAAATTATAATTTAAGCGCATATGCGCCAAGTTTAGCTTCTATGAACTCCAACACCTTGTTGTAGGTCTAATGAGACTATCCGGCCGATGTTATTGTTCAATCGATATAGAATTGCGCAATTAACTAACCTATACTTAAGATAACAGCGTCAGCGCAACAATATTAAACTACCGACGACCATCAGTGCAATATCGCGTTGATAAGTAAAATTGTGCATGGTCAGCATGCAGCGGTGTATTCATGGTTGCGTTGAGGAAAGCCAAATTCTTAAAAGTTGTTTTTAAAATTCCTGAGCTTGTCTACCCCGCCCAAAGTGCGTGAAGAGCAAACATTTTGTGTTTTTCTTCACAAATACCGCTCTAAAGCGCCTTAAACAAAATGTATTTTCACATTTGTGCAGACAATACAGCCGCCATATAATAGTTTTACCTTTGAGACGCCGTGTGCAACTGCTAAGGCCGTATACATTAGGGATGCGCCGCGAGGAAGATTATTTGGGTTCGTGCGAACCCGAATATCATGAGGGTCGACACGAACGAATCCCGAATCTATTCGCATTAGAACCAAACAATAAAATTTCCTCCAAAATTTGTCAAGTCTTGCTTCTAAAATGACGTAATCGATAAACAAATCGCTTTCTTTCGAAAAATAGCGTTTAAAAAACGATCGAAAAAGCAAAATCGTTAGGAAAACGACCTTCATTGTAAGTACTGCTGAGTTTAGTTTAGCATTGTCGGGAAAATAGATCATCATATTTTTACGAAAGTCAGTAAATTTATAAGTAATATTGTATTCGGGTTCGCCATTGTTGGTATTCGTGTTCGCCCGAATCTTCCATAAAGGCGATATTCGGCGAATCTATTCGGGTTTGGGTTCGTATCGGCCCATCCCTAGCATACATCGACTTTGAAACGTCGTAAACCCGCCTATTTATCTTATACGATTTTCGGTGCAAGTTGTAGCTGTGGTCGCAAACAAGGAAATGCGATCAGCGAAAAAGACTAAAAACGTAAAAAGGTTTATGGTTTAAAAAAGTTAGGTTCGTGGGGCGTATATATGACCCAATGCCCGCATCCTAACTATGCTAGTGCTAGCATATAGCTATAGCTAGTATTTAGAATTTATTTATTTTTAACAGTAAATGACAGATTCTCTGAAAATGTTTTAAGATTTTGACGTTTTTCTGAACGGAATTTTTACGGCAATCTGCTGAACCAGATTTGTCCCAAAAATATTAAAACGAAAAGGTCGATACAAATCGGTAGCAAGCTACACCACGATTAGTGACATCATTGAAATTTTAATGCTTTCTTCACTACTTATATTTTAACAAAAAAATACTTTTCCAATTCGATCAAACAATGAACAACTCCGTATCAGCAACTGCAATTTTTTTTACAAGCTTTCTCTCAATGCGTCATTACCAGAACGACAAGAAATCTGTGGTGTTTCAAGATCAGCTGATTATGTTTTTCACTTTGGTCCTCGTTTTATAACAATGCTGTTTGAAGCTTCCATGTCATAGCATTGCACTTAATATATAGTATTGCGGTGGTTATCAGAGCAATATAGCCGATGATGAATCACAAAAGAAAAAAGCAGTGAAAAAAAGACGTGGAAACAACTATGGTCCCCAGAAAGTGAGTTCGTGATAGGGGCTATGTTCTAGTTATGGTCTCCGCGGTGAATACGTCAGGTCATCGATTTGTGCAGCAGTCTTTCAAGTAGTTTTAGTTTAAAAAAATCACACTTCTCAGAGCAGTTTGAAACTATTAAAGCGAAATAAATACGCGATGCAATTCAAATGTTGGGAAAATTGAAGGTTCAGTTTCGACAAAACTTTATATTTGGTGAATATTTTTGTACTAAACATCATTTTAGTTTTGTTCGTTTGTGACGCAATGTAGACAATGGAAATGACAATGTAGCTGGCCGAACATTGGTGGGGCCCTTGCCGCCCCCTTCCCCTAGACCCGGCCATATGTAGGCTGTATAGTGGGTTGTATAGTGGGCTGGCTGTCAATAAAAAACCTCTATTGGAGATTGGCGAATATAAGTTTTAATGAGGAAGGTTAGTTACATGGAGTCAAATATCCGAATAATTAATTAATCTATAAAATCATCACAAACATTGAATTTGTAATTCTCAGAATTCGCAACAAGACGATTAACACGAAATTCATCCCAAAAACGGCGAAATTAAAATATTTTTAAATTTGTTTTCTTCGGCGCATTTCAGTGCAGTCACGTGGTGCAACAAGACCAGAAATAGCAACTGCTTCAGCGCACAAATTCAGCGCACAACCCACGTTCGTTCCTCAAAGCACGCCGACCCAAGTGGTCATAACACAGGCGGGGGCTGGCGCACCGGGAAGCGGAGAAATTTCCCGGTGGACTTCGGTAGTTGTGGCCCCTGCGTTCAAGGTTGTTGTATGTTGTAATTACTCTGTTCTTTTGCACTATTACAACTACCAATTACACGTAACCGTTATATTGTCGCCTATTACGCTTGGGTCCGTGATACTTAGTTTTTTCACAGACAATTAGCTCAGTGTTAAACGTATTTTGCGTCGTACTCGTAATCACTGCGTGGTTTAACATTTTGTTCGTTGCCACGTCACAAAGCACGAAACCACATCCACTGAGTGATTCTACGTGACTGATTACGTCATTATAAATTTTGAGTACCGTATAGGACATAGGTTGTAGGCTACGCAATACGCGGTATTTCCAAGCATTGGACCATGGCCTCCCCCTCGAACCCAATTTTTGGGAGATCATTGGCTTTTTAGGTTTTTTCCGATTTGCGACAACTTATCGGCTATAACCTAGAAAATCATAACACTACTCGAGAATACGGCGTTCCAAAACCGTTTACTTGAAATTTTCAGCTGTTATGTGTATAAGTATGGGAATACATTGCATTTCCAGGCCATTTGGATCATATCCAATGTATGTATGCGATACTTTCGAAAATAGCATACTTTGAAATTGGATATAACCTAACCGTTGAGGTCAGGAACAAAGTTGGTCGGTTGTATATTTGTATAAGCCTAAGGTTTGTCAGGCAGTTTTAAAACACACACCACGTTTTCAACCGACGAAACATAATTTTATCATCTACGGTTACATCAACGTATTTCAGATCATAACGCAGCAAAACTGCGCAATGATGCCACAAAGTGCAAAAGTGCAAAAGTGCAAAAGTGCAAAAGTGCAAAAGTGCAAAAGTGCAAAAGTGCAAAAGTGCAAAAGTGCAAAAGTGCAAAAGTGCAAAAGTGCTTGTCTTTTGTTATGCGTGCACATATCAATTCAAGATAATTTAGCCACTGGTTGTAACAATGTTTGTTAAGTACATTGTACGTGCTGTAAGTGAACACATTTGAACTCTGTAATCATAAATACACATTTACCCACGTCTGCACGTCTGCACGTCCGCACTGTTGTTAATGTTAGTTGTTCTGCATTTTCCTAACGATTGTAGTTGAAGTCAAATTGACTTTCACGTAAACAATTTCAAAGTTTTACGAAAGGCAAAACATATCACGAATTGAAAAACCAGGAAAAGCTCTCTCGGTCGAACAGCGAATCCACTAATAAGGACAACTCCGTGCAACTCAACTCCAGCTGTGACATTCAGCAGGCTTAGTTGAGAGGGTTCAATAATTAATCAACCGTTGTTTAAAGATATCACACTGCTTGCTGAGTAACCAGGGAAGATGAAAATGTGAACTAAGCAAACAAGGAAAGGATGCATGCATGCACTATATATATCATCGAGCGGCTTATGCGGCCTGCTTGTGTCTCATCCCCAGTAAAACATGGTACCAGGCGTATTTAGCGCAGTTTACTCGGCCTTATGCTCAGCTTTAAATGTTTGGACTCTCTTGGTTTTGCTAGCAGTGTCTTTTTATCGATGGTGGAAAAAGCCTCATCCTAATTTTCCTCCTGGTCCACGTGGACTCCCAGTAATTGGTGTACTTCCATGGTTGGGAGGTGATCCACAGAAGGTGTTGTTCGATTGGGGTCAAAAATACGGACCAGTCATGTCAGTTAGAATGGCAAATGTGGACACAGTATTTCTCAATAATTTTGATGCCATAAATTCGGTGAGTTGCTGATCAATAGAATCTTGTGTAAAGCTCATTTCCAATACAGCTTTATTATTTATTTTGTACTCGCGCTTTCATTCGCTCACTGCATCGTTTTATGGCAAAAGCTGTGGCGACGCGCTGAATAAAACTTCAATCTGGACTCGCACATTTTCTCTTCAGGCTTTGGTGAAACAAGGCGACACTTTTTCTGGACGAACAAAATTGAAACCGGCGAGTGACATACTAGGTAATAATGGCTTAGTTATGACCGATTATGGTGAAAAACTGCTCAATCAAAAACGATTTGCCGCGAAAACTTTGAGGAGGTAAGTCCGCTATTACAGGCTAAAATTAAAGAAATTTGAAAAAAGAAATATTACCAATTGTGACGTTCACCAACGATTTGTCGAATATTATAGACTGGGAATGGGGAAGCAAGAAATGGTGGACATTGTCAATGAAGAAATGGGTCACTTTGCAAAATATCTGGAAACACAAGTTGGAAAACCGATCGATCTTGCGGTAGCCACCTTTTCAAAGAAATACGTCACGTTGCCTTTGTTCACGAGCATACAATCCAGGGAAAGCTTGATTATTCAATCACCTAATTCGTGTCTTAAGATTTTGTTTTTATTTTATAGGTGGACTATAACAACATGACCGCCAATGTCATTTGCGTTACTGCATTTGGACGAAGATTTGACTACGAAGACCCGCAATTCAAGCGCTTATTTCAACTTCTACAAAACCAGTAAGCCCATAACCTTTAACCAACGGATGCTTGGTTGTATTCTTTTAGTAATAACCAAATCTGGCGCTTGCTCAGGCAAAGCTGTCCATGGCAAATTTCGCTTCAAAGAACAAAATTGTGACGTAAACTCACGTTTAATTCGCTTTGAGCTTTTAAGGTGAAATGGGACGTCATTTTCTAAGTGACGTTCTTGGGCGACTTCGTCGTCAAATTTGCAGGAATTGAAACACGCAATTACTTATTAAATCTATTAAATGCAGAATTAATTTTGCATTTATTATCGGATGGCTGCAAAGCTTTTAAACGTCACTTTCCATACCATGAACTATTATTTACAACTGTGGTTCAGCTACGTTGCCGACGAAAGTCTCCTCATCCTCTTGTTCTTCTTTTACAATTACCTCCACTTCATTCCTCCATTCAAGGGGGTGAAGGAAAGATTTGCAAAAACTGAATACGCCATTTTAGGTAAGTCATTGCTGGGCTCCGTGAGCATGTTGATAAACTCCGCATTAAGTCAAACAATTAAGAGGTTAATTGTACTTTATTTCCTCTTTAACTTATGACTTTTTATGCATTTATAAGCGAACGATTTGCTTTAATGAAAAGCAAAGATGCTGTGTCCTCATAAATTCTAATTTAAATCATTGTTTGGTAATTTTGGCACGAACTTCAAATTTTTTAAGAACCCTGAAACCGCGGCCAGGAAGAGATTGGGAGCCAATTCGCTGAAACAAAATATTTGTTCATACTAGAGTCATTATGACATCAATTTTATCCCTAACTCCGCCAACAGATGCAGTGCAAACAATTATAGACGAACACAGGAAGGACTTTCACCCAGACTGCATCCGAGATTACATTGACTCGTTTTTGTACGAGCAGAAATATGGAAAAGAAAGCAAATATTTTACTGTGAGTTTAACTGCATTTATCGTAAAAGTTGCAAAGGTGTTTTAAAGTTGAAAACTTGCTTTTGCAGGACACTCAGTTGCGGGTTACTTGTCGCGATTTATTTGAAGCTGGGACCGACACCTCGAGCAGTACATTGGCTTGGTTAGTCCTAGGCTTGTTAAATTATCCGGAATGTTACAAAAGGATCGTTGCAGAAGTGGAACAGGTCATAGGTATCTTCTGCAAAATGCTTGTAGGATGTCTCTTTTAAAAGCGGCGGTTTCCTTTGTATTTAAACTGCTTTTGTCACTCTCCACATGATGCGTTTCATTAACTTCAAGGACCTGGTACAAGCTCCCGCTTCAACAATCTTCAAAATGTATTAAAATTTTTTTATGTAAAATGTGATATTTTTTGTTCATTGTGACAACAATTTGAAGCTACGCGGTTGTTCGATGCGGTGCGCTATTACGATTGTTATGGATTCGTGACCACTTTTTGTCCTTTGGATCGATTAGATTCAGTTCTTGTCGGTGTTTTTAATCATTTTCGTAGGAAGCGCCGACCCTACAATGGCTCACAGGTCAGACATGCCAGTCACGTGCGCTTTCATACAGGAGGTGATGAGATACTGCCCCATTGTACCCAGCGCAGTCACTCACAAAACAACAAAGGAAACGACTTTGCACGGATTCACTTTGCCAAAGGGGACAAATGTGAGCGAACAGAAAAATTGGCCGTCTTGGCCCTTTCACTGGTCACAGCTTATAACGTTAAGTCAACTCTTTTTGTTTTTATTTTCTTTCAGGTGCAGCCGAACATTTACGCGGCTCACTTTGACCCGAGCACTTGGTCCAACCCGCGGCAGTTCAACCCGGATCGTCACATCGACCGGGACGGGAAGTTCGTTTATTCGGCGAAGATCATTCCTTTCTCGCTCGGAGCACGCGCTTGTACCGGTGAACTCCTCGCTAGGATGGAGGTCTTCCTCTTGTTTGTGGGGATTGTGAAGAGATTTACCATAACATCAGGATCTTCTGACCTCCCTTCAATGAGGGAGGGCCACCTTGGAGTGTTTTACGGCCCAAAGTCGTACAAAATCATTCTTGAAGTTCGTTAACTTAAAAACAAAATTTTCTAAAATAAAACCCAGAAAAACATGACACAAATAGGCAAACATGATGCCTGACGTTTAATGGACTCGGTAAAAATATGTAATTGTGATTATTTGAAAACAATTAACTCTGAATGAGATAATAAAGGTGCAAGTTGTTGCAACTGAAACGTCTTTTGAATTGTGGCCGAGTGAAATTTCAATAAACTAAACGCAGTATAATTTTGAAAGCTGACTCACTGTATTTATCACTGGACTTCCTTACAACTAATATTTATCTTATGGCAATATCAGCAGGTGGTGTAGCGAACCCATTTTATAATGGTTATGTTGTGTATATAAGTCGATAAACCAAACACAGTTTTAAGTGACATTCGTCCCCTATCTTTGCTGACTGCAACCATACGACCCTGATAATTTCAATTGTATTTGACAAGACGTCACAATGGCAAACATTCCAAGGACACTCACTAGTGAGCAATTAAGCAAGTTAGACAAGAAATGCTCATTTCTCGCTGAACCCTATTTCAACTCGAATGTGTTGATTCAATTCACTGGAAACTATTGACTGAGTTCACAGGCTACTGAACTCATTTTTAAACTGTTCTATAAGAAAAGGACAAAAGTCCGCTTATTTGGAAAATGCAAAAGAAAATTTTCAACCTTAGTTTACAATTGATTGGTCGTTTCAACAGAAGTGTGCCAAGAACGGATATGACGTCACCGTATCGGTTGAGTGTTCAGTTTTATAGGCTGTGTTATTCTTCAATGTTATTATCGCTGCAATGAAGAAAAGGTGACAATCTACAAATGCGCGTAATTACGCATATAGACTTAGTATGGAACGCCAAACATTTTTACGCCGTTCTAAGCAAAAGCCAAATTTTTGAGAAAAGTAGTCTTTGCTTCATTAACAGATGGAACTTGCTATTGATTCAATGCACATTGGCAGTTATCTCAAGGTGATTGGTCGCAATAAGCTCAAGTAAAATAAGAAGGAAATCAAAATACGTTTGTTGCCTTTTAGGAGTAGCCAGGTGTGCAAGTAGGCGGCAGGTTTCGGAAAATCCAACTGTTTGAATTTGAAATTTTAAATTTTTCTAGATGTGGCGATGACGCTGAACCATTGAATGTAGCGTCAATCACTCTTGGTCAGCACCAAGTGGTCAACTGTGTTATGTCGGTAAATTACAGTTTTAAGTTTTATTGAAATTTTATCATTGCTGGTTTGGCAGCGTGACGAGCTTTGATTATTATGACGTAAATATTAGCCAAACGCGAGGTATCAGTAAAGATTTGAAATCATCGCTGAATATTCTAGAACGAATTCGGAGAAAAAACTCACATAATTACGTAATAATTCGTCAGTTAAAAATTATTAAGTTCGGGTTCCATCGTTTTCTTTGTTGATCTTATTGTGACGTGTTGAATCGGTGTCAATATAGTGAAGTTACGTCATGCAGTGAACAACAAAAGACATCATTTCTGTCACCCAGACATGGTTGTGATTGGCTGCTACTCATAATGGCGTTAGTTTGACAAGCAGCCCCCCAAACCAAATCAACATAATCGCGGCTAAATCTGAAAGTGTGATGGTAACCTGTAGCTTACGTAATAAACCGCCGTTGCTTCCAAGAAAACGCAACTAACCAAATTATGCCTTTCCACAGAAAGCCTTTAACAAACGCCACAGCCTTGTAGAACTTTTTACGTCACCGAGCTTGATCACGTGGCACCCGTACTATGTTGAAGAGTTATCGAAACTGAAAAAGTTAAAAAATCGACCAATCGAGGTCAAATTCATCCGATTTTTCAAGGAAACATGATCGACGATTCACCGTTGATTACGATTGTCAAAAATCTGCCTAGTCAGCATTTTTCTTAAGTTTGTGGAGAAATTCGTTGACGTCGCGCGTTACTTGAAGCGGAAAAGCGAGCTTTATATCATTTCCTTGTTACGCGATCTCTACGACCTTAAATGACTTCTACGTACGACTCTGTGCTGCCACTATACATCGTGTTCAACATTTATTTTGGTGTCATGTGTTTGCTACTTGTGACGTCTTGTGGTAATTACGTAATCATTCCTTCATAAACCAGGCAGGCTTTCATGCAAGGTATAGTTTATTTTTCCGTTTAAAGTAGAACTCTTTTGTCAAACTAGACTCAGTATGAAAATGCACATGGTGGTGAAAGTAGGCACATTGTAAACATAGACATCAAATAAAATAGTTGCCCTTATGAAGGCCAGTTTGCAATAACATTTCCGTTAAAATTCAATTCTGGAATAAGATAATTTCTGGTTAAAATTGAGAATGACGGACTTGGGAATTGGGAACTCAAAAAATAGGGATGGGGCCGATGAGGAAGGGAGATCTTCCGCACTTTCTGTTCGCTTCAGTCGTCTCGGCGTAGAGCGCGGAGAGAAAGACGGACTCGTCGAAGCAGAAGCGGAGTTGGGGAGGGGAGAACATGCGGAGATACCGAGGAGTAAGCAGCGGCTCCGGACCGTCGTGATCGACAATCTTCATGAAGAAGGAGGAGAGCTTCATCAAGTTGCTCTCATCCAGGACTTGGTCGAAGTAGTTGAGAGATGAGAAGCTCCCAGACACGGAACCTGCAAGTTAGAGATCACGTGGTGGAATTAGCGGACACCATTGGTCAATTCCAAATAAACGTCCTTACCTCGCCTCGCAGTGTTGCGGTATCCATTTCTTCCGATGTAAAGATATTTCTTCTCGCCTCGGTCCCTCCTCCGTGAAACCAGCGCTCTGGAGGCGACTCCAACACTTATTCCGTTTATGTAGACTTTTGCTCCTTGATCCCGGTGCCAGGTGATCACGACATGAGTCCACACGTTGGGGGGAATGGAGCTAAAAAAAGAAAGACGACCATGAAAGCGTCACATGATGCACCAGACAACAATTTATCTTCCGTAGTTCAAGCAAGTCTAGACTTCGACACTATGAGGTTTCACTTCAAATACATTGTGCGTGTAGTTTATAAGATTGTGTCATTTTCAAGTATGTACCTTGTGTCAAATCTCCTCACTGTGTAGCTGTAGTTTTCATGCCTCAAGTTGAAGCGTAGTTCGTCTTTCCTGTCAAAAACAGCGTTGTTAAAAAAAGCACGACGCTTTATTGCCGCTTCACGCGCAATCTCCCACCGACTCACCACCAGAGCTTCTGCATCTCGAACACGGGACGACTTCCTTCTCCTGCGAACGCAATGAAGGTGTAAGACTTTCCTGCCACGTACGGCACCGGCTTCACCAGGATCGAGATCGTAAATCCGTTCTCGCCGGGCAGCGCCTCCTCTGGTTTGTTGCAACGTACGTAGGTTTGTCCATCAAGAGTCGCGCCTGCATCACAATTATTACGTCATAACCATCAGCCTTTCCTCATACAACTCATACTTTTTGCTTATTTTCCAGCAAGCCCAGTAGTCGTTCATTTACTGCGCATGCGCAAAGCCTAAGTGTCCTCACCCGGTATCCCACTGGTTGGTCCTTGTAAGCGACCCCCCAGGTAACTGCAGCGAGACTTTGGGTCATAGCGCGCGAAACCAGGCGGAAGGTTGAACCACAAGCCGTGGTAGAAATCTAAGATGAACACCGATTCAGAAAAGGCGAGATAAAAAACTTGGACAGGATCGGTCGCCATTTACCTGGGCATTGGAGTCCTTCCGACTCACACATCCGTGTCTGGATCGGGACTTCGTCCAGGCCGCATTTGCCGATGTTCACCTCTTTATTCAGGCTGGGATCGACGCATGAGCGCGACCTAGTGGTGGTTTCTGGTTTGCAAAACTCAACACATGGTTGCCATGGTTTCCAGTCACCAAGTTGAGGGGCTGTGACATAATAATTGATGTAAAAACGACGATTATCACCGCATATGCATGGAATTGCGTTTATAAGGAAACTCACCAGGGCAGCCAACACAGTCTGAGCCGCATACTTGGCAGGGGGTCACGGTGCTGAGACCATCGACAGAATATAAGCGACTGACTTTTTTATCTGCCAAGACATGATCCATGATTAGTCGTCGGCATACTTTAAAGCTACCAATGAAATCAGTCGGTTAATGAGAGGCACCTGGCTTGTAGTATTCAAACGCTTGCAGTGTTGCCGGCTTCGACTCGCCCACGTCGGCGAAACGGAGAAGAACAGCTTTGGCGCAGAGACCCTTGCCTGGGGCCAGCTGCAAGGAGAAGTCGGTCAACAGGTTTCCATGACATTATTAAAAGCCGTTGACGTCACAAACCTGATTGTAGTAGACGTTGACGCTGTCTTCATCAACTTCGACCATCTGCGCGGTTGGGTTCCTCTCCTCCTCATCGACGACGTCAGCTGTGAAGCCATTAAGGAGCCCGATCTCGAACAAGAACATTCCGGTTGGCTCCGTTTCACCTTCGGCGAGTCTGAAACAAACACGTCATCGCGACGTCAATATTACAGAAAATTCAACGTAATGACGACATCACTTTAACTTACGCGCAACAGAAATTGATCGACGCAGAGTTGATGTCATCACTGCTGACGTCAACAGTGCAGTTAAAGGGTTCGTCTATGTAAGGGTTGTTGGGAATGTTGTAGCAGACGGACAACTGCGCCACTCCGATGCCCACACCATCTGCGGTCACAACAAGATCCCCATCGACCGGTGGAACCTGAACACATCGCGCGTCATAGATGAATGGATACATCGCGCGTCATGGATGAATGAACATATCGCGCGTCATGGCGTGGATTGGTCGAACGTTTGACTTACCATGGCCGACTGCAGCACAATTGAGTTGGAGTCGTCGATGTTGAAAGATTCGAGGAAGGAGTCGTCTTCGGAGTGGGCGGCGGTAATGGTCATGTCCTGCTCGCGACCTGTCAATAGCGCCGCGACTTGGGACAGGGCTTGGATTGCAATCACCGTGTCCTGTCCAACAAACGTTGGTTATCGCGCATCAGAGGGTGATTTCGGGGAGTTAGACACAGGAGAGCGTACCTGGGTGGATGAATAGCCTCCGAGCTCGTTTTGTTTCGATGTGATCCACTTCATGACCGGAGCCGCCGATCCTAGGTCTTCTCTCCTGACGTAAGTGAGCAAGGCATAGGCGGTCATCTCAATGTCGTTGCTTGGTGGCTTGCGGTAGGGGGGACGCCAATCATCGCGGTACATCGACGCATCTCGACTTGATTCCGTCCAGTAAGTGAGACCGCCTAGAAAGTTATACGTCACAAAACATGCACCTTATCTACTCAACAAGTCCATCCGTCTATGAGCAAACCTACCAGTCGTTGTCGCGACTGCCTCGAGCGCTGTGAGGGCTGCACCTGCACGGTCACTCTCCGACACGTGGAGCGCGTAAGTGACCAGGGCGAGGGCGTACTTGTTGTCCATCACCATGCTAAGGTTGTTCTCGAGATAAGCTCGGGCTTTAGCAGCGGCTTGTTCGATTTTCTTCGCAAAAACATTTCACAAAATGTTTCAAACTAAACAACTCCGAGCACAAGTAGCAATGTAACGATAACTACCTTGTTCTTGATTGGGTAAGGTGTTTCCCGAAGGGTGATGAGCACGTAGGCCGTCATTGTGATGTTGCTGTCAACTCCTCCCTAGGTAAAAAGCAGAAGAATAAAAACTGTTTGATATTCCAGTAAATAACATCCTTGCGTGGGACTCACTTGCATCGTTGAGTGAATGACGCGTCCTCGCTCCATGAAAGAGCCGTCAGCGGATTGCAGGGCGACGAGAAATTCAAGGGCTTTGTCGACGATGCGCGTTTCAACCAAAGTCGGTCGTAATTCTCGAGCAAAAATAAAACATTTCGCAACAAATGCAGTCAACCAGGTGCTGCCGACCTTGTCTCTTGCACCAAAGGCGCTGTAGGAACCGTCACTGAGCATGTACCTGAGGAAAAATGGGGGAAGTTGAGTAAATTTTGTCCTGTAGTTAAACAACATGTTTTCAATCCGATCTCGATTTACTTCAGTTGATTCATGTATCCGGTCTGGAAATGCTGGAACGCTTTTCTTTGCGTTTCAGCGTCCAGCGTTCCAGCTCGTTCCAGGTAGAGAGTTACGAAAACATCGGGAGCGAATCCCAACATGTTCTGCTCGCCACATCCACTCGGCATCTTGAGAAGTCGACCCAAGTTGTTCATCGTCCCGCCGAGGATGTCGCCTGCATCAACGCATTGTTAAACCTTCTGCGCAGGAATAACATCGCAAGTTTTTATCGCTTAATGCCACTCACCATAGACATATAATGTCACTTTTCCTGACTCAGGGACAATCCCTGATGGCAATTTTATCTCGAGTTCTTCTCTGGTCGTTTCTTCTCTGTCTGACTCGCGGTTGAAGAGAGCGGACGCGGAGTAGCATTGCTCAATACCTCCAGGCTGCAACCGTCAAACACTTCGAGTTTCATCACGGAAAAAGTTATCAACTGTCAAGAGTCTGCTGTGATAATAACAAAGTATGGCTGTGACATAATAATTACTTACTCTGACGTAGACTGTTCGTGTGAGCGCATCTCCAACGAGGTCAGTCACTGCTTGAGCTGTGATTCCGAGCTCTCCCAGAGCTGTGCTCCTCACTGGGAACTTGACAGAGACGGATCCTTGCCGCGGAATGTCGAGAGTCCTCACAGGTCCAGCCGCTTCTGGGTCGTCCCCGGGCCGAATAAGGGTAAGCCCCTCATCGAGAGTAAGAGTCAATCTCGCCTGGATATAAACAATGAGTGACGTCGAAGCATTTACGCGGTCAAATAAAACGAGCTGTTTGTTGCTTACTGTGACGTCACTATCTTGATAGTTAAAGACAATCGCCTGGACAATCATAATCTCCCCGCGAGTGACCTTCACAGGGAGGTTGAGAGAAACAAAGAATTGTCGGAAAACGGTGATCTACAAAATGTATGTTAATTAAACAACTTTGCCTTTTATGGGGACGACGTTAAGCCCAGTTGGATTGATCCTGACCTTGGAAGTGTCGGCAACACCAAGTCCATGTTCATCCGAGATTGAAAATGCGCTGAGCACCCATGACGTGATCGTGTCTGGTGCTTTTGTGTCGAATGTTGCGGATCCATCAGCCCTGACGTCATAAATCTCAATTATTTCTCACTGATACAAGATTGTTTAATCATAAGCGCATAGTTATGAAATGACATGCAGATAGTGCGCTTTGTAACGAACAGAAAGAAGTGAGACCTGAGCCATCCTCCATGCAAAATCATGCATTCACTTATATTTATGGGCGATTTGCTTTGAAATCTTGAAACTTGGGCCGTGAAACGAACCAGAGCCTGATATATAACTCGAGAGCATGCGACTTCTACTCGCGCAGGAAAGTTGCAAGGAAACATGCACTGAGGCCACATAAGGTGGAAGCAGCGAAACAGAGCAGGAGAAAAGCTATTTTTAGGTGTAACTGTAAAAAGCTTGAAATAAAAAGCAAACGGACTGAAATGTTGTGATAATTGTGTGCTGGACGTTTAAAACCTCACATTCGTTTTTTTGTTCGTAAAATTGGTTTAAAGTTGTCGTTACCCGGTTAACTTATCATCCCAAATCCAAGTTTCAGGGAAAAATGATCTGACACTTGGCGATGGCGCATCAGTAGAAGATGACTTATCTTGGAAGTCTACGGCGGCTACGACATTCTCCTTGTAACGAATGTCTTGAACTGCAATAGATAGTGCGGTTTATTTTGTCTTGAAACACTCGCAGACGCAGAAGATCTATTCGCAGAACGGTGAGCGTCATCATTCGTACGCGTTATGTTACACGTGTTGATATTCGCGTTATTTTTAATCAGATCCATGATGGAAGTTACGTCATGAGATGATTAGCTGGTCAGTCTCGCATGTTGGGCGTCAATGGCAGTCGCACGCTTCGGCGGATCGCTTTATGCTCAAATCGCAAAGAATTTCTTTCAACCCCATGCAAGGAAAACCACCAAAACGACAAACCCCATCACAATGGTAAAAATCACCAAACGTAGTTTAGGTTTGATACCCAGTTATATCTTCATCCCAGATCCATGTCTCTGGAAAAAATGATCGCACTCTAGGGGATGCCCCACCAGTGGAACCCACGATTCGATTTTCTTGTGCTTCGTCGACCGCGCCAAATGCAATCTCGGAAAAGTAATCAACTGCACAAGGACATTTTCAAAGTAAATCCCAATCCCGGAAGTAAAGCGGCTAATTGCTTAAGTAACTGGAGCCAAAATAACAAATTTTACCCGCAAACTAAAAGACCGGTATAATTGGTTGAAAACAAACTATCAGAAGTGACTTATTTGATTTGAACAAATGTTTTACGCAGCGTCCCAATGAAGACAAAATGTCATAAAAATAACGAGTTTTTTCGAGCTAAAACGACAAGTTGTACCAGACGAAGAGGGAAGTTAATTCATGGCAAATCTGCGTTAAATTTCCGCTCGGAGTAAATGTCAAGTTGAAAAGTTTGTCATACGTCATGCCGTTGTTGTCTACAGGCACGATGCCCGTCAAATTAAAAAATAATTTTTGAGGAAACAAAGGCGACGTTGATGCTAATCGCGAATAAAATTATAAAAACTGGAAACAAAACAAATAAGTCGTTGCCATGCCAGACATCCTTTGTTACTCGCATAAATGCTTTTATGATGAAAACGTCACGTCCTGATATAATGAATTACTCTGATATGGCGGTTTCCCATAACCAGGTTTCGGGAAAAAATGATCGAGGTTTCGGCACCTGGAGCCAACCTTTTGTAGAGGCGGCCGCCCTGGATTCATCGACTGATAGAGCGGCAACCTCAAACCCTTAGTCTTCATAAATATGGACCAAATAACCCATGTCAAAATACTCATCTATGAGGACAAAGCCGAACAAAGTTTCAATTTTAATGCTGCACTGGAAAGCCACAAGTGGTCGCCCTTTTTCAGCGGGATTCTTCAAAATTACTTCGAAACGTTTGACTGGAAAAAGATCGACGTGTCAAAACAAGTTTTGTGATGTCACAGGTAGCTTAAAAACTTTGCAGCTTCAAAACACAAAAACTAGTTTGGTGACATTCGACACAAAATAAAACTGCACAGAGACCAGATTTCACTCTGCTCTTATAAATCATTTTAATCAATCATGCGCTTGGTCAGTCAAGTGAAGAACTAAAGAATAAGTTTCAACCAAGAATGTTAAGGGTTAATGTTAGATCAAGCAACGATTTATGAGAACATTCCAGAATTGTGAGGCAAGCTGATGACCGAACAATAAAAGCCTTTGTCTAACCCGGTAACGCTGTCATCCCAAATCCAGGTTTCTGGGAAAAATGTTCGAGTCCTTGTGGGGGTGGGGGCCTGCACCGAAGTGGCGCTAAAAGCAACGGGCAGTCTCTCTGCCGCACCATTCACCCCACGTTGAAAGAAGAGTGGAAAAGGGCCGACTAAATAAAAGAGAAAATCTAATGCGTTACCGAGATATATCAAGATACGTCGTTTTTAAACTTCATATTGAAAGAGTCTTTGCACTTCAGCATGACGTGGCCTGAAACTATGGAGAGACTAGTCTTAAGACAAACGATTGTAATTTCGGTAAAAATCAATGCAACCATCTCACAGGATTGGATCGGAGATATCTTCAAAACCCGGGGGGGGGGGGGGGGGTCTATAGCTATGAAACCGTCACGATTAGTGCTAAGCTTGGTATTCAACAACGTTTTTCTCTATATTTTAAAAAGATGGATCTTAATTCTTATTCCCTTATAAAAAGTTTGATATTGATCTTTCGATGGAGTCCCGCTTCGCACAACGCGATACCAACATATCATATAAGGATAAGCAGAGCGCCGAAAATCTAAGCAGAGCATAAAAAGCTATTTCTAAAGAAAAAGCAACAATTTATGAGAACATCCCACAATTGTGAGGCAAGCTCTTGACCGAACAATAAAAGCCTTTGTCTAACCCGGTAACGCTGTCATCCCATATCCAGGTTTCTGGGAAAAATGTTCGAGTCTTAGTGGGGGTGGGGGTGGGAGCGGGCGGGGGGGCAGGCTGAGTGACGTCAACAGCGAAATGGGGGGCTAACGGCTCGGCACCGTTTAAAAACACTGGTAGAAGTATTGGTCGAAACTCTATTGGTCGTAATTGGACTAAAAAGAAACCGAGACATGAATGTTTGCGATAAGTTCAAGACGGAAAAGGACTAACTTCATTTTTTTAAAAGAATTCACTTTTCTTGGTTTAATATATTATGGAGCCTTTCTTTAACGCTTAAGAGTATTTGGGTAGAAAATTACTGGTAGAGAATATTTCTATTGACTTATAAAAAACAGCTTATTTGATATGTTAAACTAATATCTTCCCATACAAGCCTCCAACATTATCAACAAAACTTGAACATCTAAAATTACTCATTGACATTATTTAAATCAATCATCGAAAAAGTAACTCACAGTCTGGTTCCGATTGGAAGATCAGTCCGTCTGTCAACGCAATAATGCCGGCTCCCTGAAACACATTCCAGCGTCATTTCTTTCGTTTCAACTGACGTCATTGAAAACTTCCACATAGTGAGGTAAAGTGATGACGTCATCATAGTACTAACCTCGAAGACGAGTTTGGCGTCTTTGGCGCCAGAGGGTCTGGGGAACCACCACCGGAAGATTCCTCCTCCTCCGTAGAAAGAGTCATCAGACACCGAGTATTCGTTCAAGTCATCCCTCACCTGACACCACAATTTGTGATAAAAACACAGTACAGGTAATTGTGCATTGTGACGTAACAACTTACTCACCCTCTCTTTTGTGATGTCATTTCCTGATTTGAGGAGTAGAACGCTTTGGTCGATCGCTCTCAATCCGACGTAGGATCCTTGAGATGACGTTTGTACTCGGATGCTGACGTCATCGCCTGCATCGACGGTCATGGCCGAGCTGCTCATGGTGACCTGGTGATGGAGATGAATTGTTGGAGGATTTGGCAGAAGATGTGGGAACCAATAAAATAGCAGGAAAATTGAGGATATTTTACCTGATTCTCCAGCGAGAGAGAGACGGTCAAAGTGAGGTAATCTGCCACGATCTCTCCGTCGCTCCGGATGTGAGAGACGAGGAAGTTGACGCTCGGCATCATCTCCTCTGTGATCCGGAGCTGGTAGCTGTGATCCTTCTCCGGCAAACCAGACTGAGTTGTGTACATCGCTTGCGACAGAATCGTTCCACGGGCAATGACCTGCGGGTGACGTAACAACATCGTTGACGATATTTCATTGAATGACGTAGTTAAGGGGCAGAACCACCAACCATGATCTTGAGGTGAGAAACAGCTTCTGTTGTCTTAATTGTGAGATCAGCCATGTCTCCAGGAGCAACGTTGCTGTCATCGGTCATAATTTGAACGAACGAATCAGATGGCGACTCCGCTCGATTGGCTTCCCATTGGTTGGAATAACGGCCATACTTTTCTGTGGCGTTCGTGTAAGGCTGCAACGAGACACAATGAAACTAGAATGCGCGTCATTCATCTACTTCTGCGCGGATCTTACCCTGAACGAAACGGTCGAAAACTTGTCAGGCTTGGAAGTTAAGCTGACGACGACGATGCCGTTTGGAGGGATTTTGTAAACCAAAGTCTCACGTTCTGACTGACGTGGCTGCGGAAACAATGATCTTCCATCCGGCAAAGCTGAGTCTATCGGGCGCGGAACAATCGACCTGAAGGGATATCTGTTGAACATGGAAAGGAATGACCTGACAGATTCTTCAAGAAGGGTCCAGCTTTCAAAGTGCAAGAAATAATTTGCTTGAATAGAAATCTAAAGCAATTAAATCTAAGTTACCTGTACTCCACTTCAACTATGAGATGGTTATTGAGGCGGTCTTCCTCGGTTAGGGGCTTCCCGTCTTGTTCTGTGACTTGCACCTAAACGTAAAAAGTGTTGAATCCCAAATGAGAAATGTGCAGTCACTTGTGATGCTGCTACTCACATAAGCTGTGTAGAGCAGGCCTGGCTTGATGGTATCTGGCTTGTACAAATTTTCAACTTTGATGTTTGTTCGTTCCACGTTGATTGTTGCCGTGTCGTTAAATATGATGTCTGTGAATCTCTCAGTCACGTGACCAGTGACTTCAATGTTCATCTCCGATTCGCCGTCCCATCCAAGGTCGCCCATGATCTCCTCCATGGTGATGAACTCTCGAACAGAGCCATCAAACTTCTGCGAGAGCAAATGACGGTCTAACTCTCATTCATTATAATACACTTTCCTTGCACTCATGCAACTTACCCTGTAAGTCTTCGATATTGAACTTGGGTTGAAAGCGCGGCCATACCTGGGCTGCATCTCAATCAAAAGCGTGGCGCTTCCCTTGACAGGCTGCCCGAAAGTGTATCTGCAATATTATGAAGTGTTCACGGTTAGTCAAGCAAACCGTCTATGACGTAATAAAGCAAAACGCTTACTTTGCGTCCATGGTAACGGTGAAGCCCACGGAGCCAGGATGGATGTAGGAAGGGGCGGTGAGGGTGACCTCAAATTTTGGAAGTTTGTAGAAACGAACAGTCACTAGGAGGGTCTCCTTGTATTCCTGCATAAAAAACACTCGAACAATGCTCAATCTAAAACCGCATTGTTACGTCACAAAAGATGACCGACCTTTGCCATGAAAGAAATTTCCCACTCTCCGTTCTCGGCATCCTTGTTCAAAGCAAGCTGCCCGCCAGCGACACCGTGTGAAAGAACCATGTTTTCCTCCAGGAGCACAATGTTGCCGTTTGGGTCTTTCACCTGGTACGTCACATCACCAGTCAAGGGTCGAAGGTCAGGGGTCAAACAAGCAGCTCGGAAGCGGACTATTATGAAAAAGAATGACATCATAATTTTCTTAAAATAATCAACAACCAATAACTTGGGTGAAATATTTTCAGAAACATAGCAATTACTCACTCGTCTCTCCTGGCTGGTAGATCGCTTTGTCGGTCTGGATCAGAATGGAAAGAGCTTTCGACTCGAAAGTGAACATCGTGGTCGAGTTCTCAAGAAGCATTTCTCCGGTTTCTGCATCGAACGCGGTGAAGTTGAACACAAACTTCGTGCTCCCGCTGTAGTCGAGTGGAAGCTGGAAGAAACAATTCAGCTCGTATTACGTCAGAAACAACTCGTATTACGTCAGAATCGTCAGGACCTTAAAGCTGCTTGATTTACTTTTCATTTCAACGAAAAGTAACATGTTTAGTTCTGCGTCAGAGTAATTGTTTGAATAAGCGCATGAAATGAAATTGTAACGACAGATAATGGCTTCGTTCGGAAGTGTTCATCATGAAATGTTCATTTAAGATCGAAGCCTTTATCTACCGTTACCATTTCATTATTCGAAAGTGGTCTCAAACGAAAAGTTCACGGCAGTCATTCCCGAATGAAGTCTTATCTAGCGTCACAACTTGATTTCATGCGTTTCGTCAAACAACAAAAATCAGAAATTACCTTTCCGAGGTTTATCAACGCGTGACCGTTGTCTGAAACAAAAATTAAATATTATTTGCTTTTAAAATATTTCACTTTTCCCTTAAAACCGCATTTCTAAGTCAACTTGAGCAATTTATGAGATGTTGATGGATACTTACTGACAACGTCGACCGATTCCAGGCTGAACAAGTCGTCGTCTGAGTGAAGCATGGAGCGAACTTGCACTGGGATGTCATAGGCGAGCCATAGATCATAGGCCACGTCAAATCCAGGCCGAATGTGCTTTGGAACGTTGGCCTGGTACCTGCGATGAGAAATAGACTTGCTCAGGTCGCACGAGGCCGACATCAGCGTAAAAATACCGACAAAACTTACGTGGCTGGATGGCCGTTGCTCGCCTGGGCTCTCGCAGTCAAGATGACCAGGAGGCCGGCCAACAAACTTAGTTTAATCATCATTACAATGATTTCCTGAAAAACATCGCAATCGTTGAGTTAATTCGAAACCGCGCATTGCGTCAACACCAGATCATTGCAACGCGCACGTGACAAAATCAGTTGATTTTGATCAGCGAAGACCGATAGAAATTCCCCGGTTATGAGATTAATCGAAATCTCTACGCTTGAGTGAATATTGAGCTTATCTCGGCGGCGTGGTCTTCCGCAACTCGGCGTAAATTCATTAAAATGACCGGATCCGGACATAGCAAACCCGGTGACTTCACCTCAAACTGCTCGACCTTTCTGTTATACGTCATCCGCTTATTAAAGCCGAAGATATGACGATTCTACCTCAAATTATCAACTTTGAACAGATGAACCAACCAGCTCTCTATTTATACCCGTGCGCGAGAAAAAGGCATTGTTGCCGATCACGTGATTATTCCGATGAGATTAAAATCACGTGACACCATCGAGATCCTTAAATTTTAATTAAAGCAGAGTTTGATTTTTAAACGTCTCAGCACTTTCAAAAAAACTACAAGCTCAGAAGTCGATCAAAAAATTTGAGAATTTTGTAACCGATTTACGAAAATTGTCGGAATAAAACCATAGTTGCGTCATAATGCGGACCATTGTTCGGTCAAAGACGCTTCCTATTACATCGCGGCTTATTGCTCAATGAAACTTATTTTATTTCATAATAAAACCTAAACTTAGACCCAGATATAAATTGACTTTTGGCGTAATCGCGTCGGAAATTAAAAGCGCTTCGATTCTGCGCAGTTCTCCACTGCGCATTTTAATTGCGCAAACACGCCCAAAACATTTCTCTTCGAATGTCGATGTTCCCAGCAACGCCGCGGCCTTATATAGACGACCGGCTTCGGTAAAGAGCGTTGCCGATGGTTAGCCCTGGGGCGGCCGTGAGTTGGTGGTTTTTAAGCGCAAGAATCGCGATTTTTAAATCGGAGCTGGAACTTTGAAAATTTTCCACCTAAAGTTTCGCGGAAATCCCCGTGATGTTGTTTCACGTCATAATAAGCTTCTTATTAAATTTTCTTTAATAATCTGGCAGAATGCGAAGGACATAGCGAAGTGGGCAACGGAAGTGACGTTTCTGTTTTCGCGCGATTTTAAAGTTTTGTTTACCACCGAATGTGACGTGTCCCATGCCTTGATATCGTCGCGATAAAAAACATTCTCGAGTTTTTCGAAACAACAAAACGTGACCAGACCAGGTTGAGAAGTGGCATGATCACGTGACCATAGCTGCAAGAGGTGCCGCTCGACATTTAATTGCAAAATCGACGACGAACGCGCGATTTGTCTGCGTACGACTTTTTTAAGCTATCATTAGTTTTTAAATACCACTTTTTAATTCATGTTTTTTTGGTTTGCCGGCATATTTTGTGCGCTGATAATTACCAAGCAAGACACAAATTACCGGTTTCGCAGCGGGGCCTTTATTTGGTCATAAATTATTGTGCAGGCTGTTGCTGCAAAATAATTGACCAAGCTATTTTTTCTAACCGTTTTTCAACAATATCGTTGCATTTATTTTCGCCATAGTCAGCGCAAGGCTCAAATGTGAGTCAATTTTGAAATGATTTGTTTTGTCTGAAGCAGCCTCAAAATAATCCCGTGTTTTTCACCAATTTACTTACGAGTCCAACGAAACTATAATTAGCTCGAAGTAAAAACTTGAAAAACAACAGGTTCAGAGAAATCGCTTTTTTTCTTTACGCCCCATCGGCTCCGGTGACGTCACAGTCTCGAGGAACGTGACAAAGTTCATCGTCGTTGGTTTCGCTGTGATATGGAGAAGATGTTGCTGGTTTTTGAAGCTCGTAAAATGTGAGTAGTTTTTTAAGATTACTCAAAAAGCCACTGTTCCAAAACAATGACTCATTGTTGCGTGATTTGTTTGGAAAACAGGCTCCAACCTGCCAGATCGTGGTGCAATTTATGCGCGGTTTCATCACATCAGAGTGGTGTGATGGTTCGGAACATTTTCAAACTTAATTGATGCCAGCTCAAGCGGTGGACGCCGGTTCACGGAAATTATTTTTGCCAATCCTTTTGTCTGGGCCGCAATGCTCGTGGTTTTGCAAACTGGA
This sequence comes from Clavelina lepadiformis, assembly GCF_947623445.1. Classification (NCBI taxonomy): domain Eukaryota; kingdom Metazoa; phylum Chordata; class Ascidiacea; order Aplousobranchia; family Clavelinidae; genus Clavelina; species Clavelina lepadiformis. Next base: position 200,274 of record NC_135244.1, on the reverse strand, counting down.
ATGAACTCGGTCTATTAATCGCTGGTAAACGATTTGAACCGGTGAAAACCTGTGTGACGTGGCCAAGTAGCGTGACTGAGTGCAAATTTATTTGTGGCAGAGACCGAATTTGTTTGGGCTGAAAATAATCGAGCAAAACGTCCTCGCCCACACAACCTATCAGTAGAGGAGTGATTTTTAGTCCGAAAAGTTCAAAAATTAAAAGATCGCAGTTTGCAGAACTCCAAGGATTTCTCGGTATTTTGTTGCATTTCAAAACTTTCCCTTCTTACTTCTGACCTTTTGTTTGGGAACCTTTAATTTAATTTTATTTAATTTTAAATATCCCGGCTCGCACGAGTCTGCTCAAGATAAGCCGGTCCTCATTTCCGTCCTTCCAAAAACCATCGATGTTCGTGTAAAATCCTCATCTAATTATAGCACAGATCATTAAATCAATTGCGTTGCCGCACTGCACCGGCACATCGCCAGTTTCTAAATTGCTGCAAAGCTTCAGAAGACGGCGGCATTGGCGTTTTGAAAAAGATTAGGTTGTTATTGATGTCACAATTCCCTTTATCGCGACTAAGTAGAGACATTTACTCGAATTGCCCAACACCCTATCGTAGCCGCGGTAATTGACGTCCCAAGCATGAGGTGTTCGGCTCGTAGTGATGTCAGATGCACAGGTCTTTACTTTGCCTGTGGTTCACACTGAGCATGCGAAGGAAGGAAACATGACGCCTTAAAATTGCCACCACACAGGTCGTTCGCTTTGCACTTTTTGTTTAGGGTTGCCAAAACTTGCCATACGTCCGCATTTCCCCGGACATGTCCGGAATTTTAGTGTTCAAACTGCGTCCGGGGGGAAATGCTAAAATATGCTAAAATGTCCAGAATTTTTTTAAATTGTTTGTTGCGTTACGGGTAATAATTTTATTGTTACGTCATAAACGACAATACAGCGCTGTTTCGTGTTTATCCTTCTTTCACAAAAAAGCAATGGCGGTAACGTACTTTGGTAATATTTTAAAGTTGGTCAAGGCAACTGAGGTAAATTTGTTATGGATTGCGCATTATCAAATATAGTAACCCTAGCCTAGAGATCTCCAGAGGTCAAATCAGAGATGGCCCAATAGCCTAGTGAATTCACGACACTATGTTTAAAAACCCACTCCGGTATACAATGGATGGGCAAAGCATTGCTACTGTGACGTCATATTGACAGACAATGTGTTCATACCTCATTTTAAAAATCCGCTAGTGGGCACTAAAGAGTGTCCGGATTGTAGGCCACGAAAATATCGTAACCCTATTTTTGTTGCAATCTTGCATCAGATTGTTTGACATAAACATACCATTATTACCATATGAAACGGTTGTCCATCAATTCCAACCCTGGACGAGTTAACCCACGCATGTTATTTCGGTTGATCTGGAAACCACCAAATAAACGTATTCGTCACAGGGGTGACGCAGTGAAATCGTTTGCACGACTCACTTTAGTTTCTTGTGCTTATTAGTAAACATGAAAAGATAAAACCTTTATTGCGCGCGCCTGGAACTGAACCTTAAGCGAATATTTTTTGAGTAGACGGAACCAGAATGCAATAACTCATGTTAAACTTTTTCTGAACAAATGAAGAAGATAAAGAAAAACCGGGAAACGGATTGAAACCTTTCTCGGTATTGATTGCTTTATAAGTGCGATGATTTTACCAAAACTTTATGAAAACTTATTCCCGTAGATGGCAGAACAAGATGCGTGGGTCTAGGCGCCACCACTTCTAAAAACCAAACTTGTTAGAAATTGGCAGATCCCCAGCAAAAGTCGAGTACCGTTATGAAAAACATTTTGAAAAATATACTAAACCAAGAAATATTCACTTCTAATAAATTTCTGAACTCCAATTCGTGCAACTTGGACAATGCAGCTAAAGAGATTGTAATGACAGCAATTAGCTGGGATTCGAACCCGGCGGAAATCATAGCCTATGTTTGCAAGTTTGCTGAACCAAAATCGGAATGGAGCATTTATTCGCATGCAACCTATGCAAACTCGAACGGGAGTAGAGTCGATAAAATGAAGTTGTGTAAAACCTAAACCGGAAATAAACCGTTTAAAGTTTCTTTTGAAATCGGAAGTAGCGGTTCTGACACCATGTTGGTATCATAACGTTATGAGCTGACAAGCAGTCAAACTCTAAATTAAGCCTGGAATTTTTTTCTTTAAATTTTAAAGTTTTTTTTACGTTATAATAGCTTTAATTTCTTAAGAAGTTTTCTTTTATCATTTTTTATTTCTTCTTTGAGCACAGTTTTTCCTGATCCTGCAATATCCTAAGAGGAACCTCATAAACATCTTATAATCGTTCCGCTCGATTGGTGAAAGATAGGATTGGTTGTTTAAATCAACAAACATCACAGAAACCGTCAATTTTTGCAAATGATTTGAAAATACTTTTATGAATGATGAGACGTGAGAGCCTGGGCAGATACGGCGACCATGTGTTTCATATGACTGCCATGCATTTGAATTTTTTAAAGATGTGACGTAGGCTTATGTCAGCATAAACTCCCACATAGCCTAGGGCCTAGGCTATATGCCGATGCCGGTATATAGGCTAAATTAATAAGACAGTCAACTGGTTAACCAATTGAAAAGTTTTAAACGTCATAGGCCTAGTTACAAAATACTCACAACCCTGGACGCACGACATTCATCAACGTGCCGCCAAAATTTTGTCTTCTCGCCGACTTGTAATAAATAAATAAAGAAAAACCGTTTGTTTGAACGCTAAATTATAATAAATAAGGTTAAACTAAGGAGTGAAGCTTGCACGCAAAAGTTGTGTTATTGCACGCACGATTTCTCGTCGAACTTTTGTCTTCTCAAAAAGTAAATTGGTGCTTTTTAGAAAATATTTTTTTCTATTGGGAGATGCCTTTGTATACTATACCCCAACTACTCCCCAATCGTGACATCATTTGGTTGTGTACTTCTGCACTACACCATTTTTCTTTATGCCTCGTTAGAAATGAATATTTCAATGATACAATGTTAATAACAATTTTATTTTGCCCAAGTATCTTTCCAAACCTTGTTTTATTTCCACCTTTGAAAATTAGGGACTCATCAATTTGTATGTTAGTTTTATTTGTATGTCCTTTCTTGGAGATTAAGCCATGTCCTTTATGTTAAGAATTATTTAAATTAAAGATTTATTTATTTTTACAGGATCTTTGTAGCATCATGTGATTTCTATAAAATGGATGAATTTCGAACCCTTTTTCTTCGATTGTGCAAAGAGCATGGAGTGGATCCACAAGAGGGCATACTTCAGAGAATTCAAGAGATTTCTGCCGAGAACGCAGGATTTTTGGATTTGTCAAACAATACTCTGACTCTAGCGTCATGCGCGGTGCTGGGCAAAGTGCTGGCCCATGATCTGGCGTTCACGTCCGTGGTTTTGTCCGACTGCATGTTAAGTGAGGAAGGGGCCAAGCTCATTCTAAATGGTTTGTCAAAAAACACTGTTGTCAAGATTCTCGACCTTCGGGGGAATAACCTGCGACAGACCGCAGCAATAGCACTTGGAAGATATTTAAAGGTAGATTTTTAAGATATCAATGGATTATGAATTGTGGCTGATCTGGCTGTAAATCAATTTTTATCAAAGGAAAATCACAGCTTGCAAACCCTGTTGCTTGAGTGGAATTCGCTTGGTGTCTGGGAATCGGCTTTCACTGCATTTTGCGAAGGAGTTGCTTCAAACGTTACACTCAAGCACCTTGACCTTCGAAATAATCAGATTGATCACACAGGAGCGCAAGAACTATCACTTGCACTACGCAGCAATGCTACGTTGATGACCCTTGACCTGAGGTGGAATAACGTTGGATTGGTCGGGGGACGAAGCTTGTCAGAAGCTCTGCAGCAAAATGAGGGAGTGGTCAAGGTGTTAATTTGCGTTCAACTTTTAATGCATTCTTGCCAAGACCTACCTTTGGATATTTTCATGCTGCTCTGATTTCTTTGTAATAGATTGATGTTGCTGGCAACAACATACCAAGAGATGTTCTCGCATCGATTGAAGCATCGGCTTTGCACAATGAAGACCGAGCTCATATGACAATGGAACAACATCACAAGACAACAACACTGACCAAGTATTGTGATGTAATAATGGCCTGTGCACTGTCTTCGCTTGGATGAGATTTTCAAATATTTTTTGTTTCCAGTGAAATAGAATTTCTGAAGACAGAGAAGAAGAAGCAAATGATTAGTTTCATGGATGACCTTGAACTTGCTAAATCTCAACTTGATACAACAAACAAAAGCAGTTCAGTTAAAATTGGTCAGCTTCAGGTCGCCTTGGAAGAGCGGAAAGCAGCCTTGAATGCTCTCAGGTGATAAGCCACGGATGATCTTGCATCCAGTGTGGTGTTGCTGATTTGTGCATAGTTGCAACTTTTTCTCACAGAGCAAAGCTGGATATGAGCGAGGCATCGTTGACCTTGAGTGAGCAGAAAGCAAAAGAGCAAGTGGCGTTATTGGAATTGTCACGAAACGAAAATCTTGATCTTGCGAAGAACTATGAGAGCCAGATGAAGCGAGAGCGGGAAGAGAGGAGCAAGCAGGAGGTTGATTCCACTTCCTTGATATTCATTCAATATTCTACTTTAAAAAAATATTCCCTCAGGCCAAACTATCCAAAGAGCTTGAAGAAAATCTTGAGAAACTCCATGAGGCAGCCGCGACTGTTTCTGACCTGGAGAGAAGATGCAAGAACCAGCAAGACCAGATTCTTCTTCTAAAGGAGAACGTTGCCCAGCTTAAATCAGACCATCGGTATGCTCTTCCTCATCAAATATTTCTCGTGCTTTTCTAAAATCTCTTCGTGCAGCGTTGCTCTGAGCACTGCTGATGAGAGGCTAGCATCAGATCGTCACCGGATGCAGATGGAAGCGAGAGATCTCGAAGAAGTCCGGATGCGCGATGTGGAACGTCTTCGACTTGAAATGGAAGATGCGAAGAAGGCAGCGGAAGACCGTGTGGAGAAGATGAGATTATCTCGAGAGGCGTTCGCATCGGAGATCGCAGAAGTAAATAGGAGCATGGCGCAGGAGAGGTTGATCCACGACGATGAGATCAGGGAGCTTCGGAGGAAACTTAAGGAAGAGGAAAATGTATGATCTTATCTTTTTCTTGCTCCAACCCAACCTCACCATCCTCATATGTAGGTCCATGTCAATCAACTGCAGGAGAAGATTAAAAGTTTGATCAGCGAGAAATCTGAAATCCAAAAGAACATCTCAACGATGTCTTCGGACTTAGCCGCAGCAGAATCCTCCCGTTCTTCGTTGAACATCGAGATGGAAGGATTGCGTCGTACACTAGATGGCGTGAAGCGACAACTTGCGTCGAAGGATTCGGAACATGAGGCAGAACTGAGCAGAGTTCGCAGCGACCTGAAGAAAAGGTAAGCCACAACATCCTTGGAAGAAGATAAATGCTCTTGGACCTTTATCTCATCACTTCACTTTTTAGAATAATTCAACTCGAGGAAGACAACGCAGAAGTGACGTCATTACGCGGTAAATTGACGGAGATTGAGCGGAAATTTGCGGAAGAGAGTTCTGCGCATCGGGATGTGGTTCAGGAGAGGGATCGCACAATTGAGCGGATCACGGAGAATCTCCGCAGATGCGAGGCGGACGCGGAGAGGGCACGGGATGAGGAAATGAGGCGGGCCAGGGAGCTGCAGAGCGCGGTCCTCACTTACGTGCAGTCCACCCACAGATCAACATCACCAAGCCGCGTGTGATCGCATAGAAACATTATAACATTTTGCTCGAGATTTTTGGTATATTTTGACGTCACAATTAGGTATTTTTAACTGTTTGTTTGAAATGTTAGTAAAATGTGTTTTTCTTCACTTTGTTACGTCACAATGTTTTTTATACAAAATAGAAGTAGATCTTGTAACGACTGCCCATTGCTGCAACTTCCAACCTGAGGAGTTCATTTTATCGAAGGTTTTGCAGAATCTTGTTTTCAGCCAGTCTGTGCAGTTCGAGCTCAAGTCGTCATCGGTGCGCAGTGGAGCGTGGAGAACAACTTCCGGTGCGTACAGGCATATGACGTGGCACAAATGTAGGTCGCGTTTCAGAGTTCGACCTTCTGCAGAAGCGGAAATGTGTTTGTTCGGCTCAGCGATTTTTCTAGAACTGGCACCAACTTATTCAGAGAAAACTTTGTATTTCATATTCTGTCATAAACGATGGACGAATCATTATGTTTATGACGTCATAACAAAGTGTTGTATCATAAATTGACGTGGATTGCAAGATTCAACTCAATCAAACGTCATAAGCTGTTGCCAAGGTGACAGTGAACCGCGGAAGTCTTCGAGCAGTTGACAAATAAGTTGGCGTTGGAAGTTTTAATTCAAAATGAGAACTTTACTTCGTTGATGACGAAGAAAACACGGTTTATTGTGATGCAACAATAGACCAAAAGCAGACGCAGTTAGCTTGGAAAGTGTTCGTTTCCACAATTAGCCTGTAGTGTAACTAAATATATGAAATAAAAACAAGATCAGCTTAGGTTGGCAGTCTGGGTTCAACCAATTTGTGATCCCTCCACTCCAGCATGAGCTTCATGAGATGCGCCGAGTCGGCCGAGAATTGAGCGACGGTATAAGTATACAGTATATATATATATAAGCGGTATAAGAGGCAACTATGTGGAGTGAGTGCGTGGACAGGTTGAGGTTTTTGTGTTTGCGATCTTGAATATTCAGCCGACAGCATTCATTCCTTGTTTTCGCCCCGATTGAGGAAGGGCGCCGTGCCCAAGGCAGGGGAAAGCCCGGATATGCGGAGGCGATGATGTCATAGAAGTACAAAGAATTTTTGTCGAATTCTCGTTCCTCAAAAATCTTCGAAGTCGCTTCCATAGAACTTTGCTGGCCCGAGGCCGATTCTTCGAACTTTTAGGACCGGGCGGAAAAGTGAAAATGACCACATTCCACGACTTCTAAATGACGCGAATTTGATTAGAAATATGTTTTATTGAAGAAAAACTGTTTATAAACGATTTGCCTTATTGCTGCCTGAATACGCGCCTATTGTCGTTACATTAATGTGAATACATTCAATGCATGTTGGTTTGCATCTAAGTAATTTGCGACCTGTAAATTGCGATTACGGGCCCGGCCACTGACGTATTTGGGGGTTATTGTGTCATTTTCCCCTCACCAGCTCAACTTTGGGCCACCGGCCTAATTACGTTTTTATTTCTTTTTGTTTTTTATCGCTTTTCAGATGATTTTTTTTAACCCCCCCCCCCCCCTCCCATCAGCGCAATCCAGAATAGGCGTACGTCATCGATCAATATCTTTTGCAACTAACCTGATTGAAACCCGTTCTTGTTCTTCTTTGTGACGTAATGTTTTTTGATTAGTTCGGAATTGTCCATTTTTTCGCAAAGAAACGTCGCAGCAATATAAAACGCGCGCGCAACATGTTTCTGCAAAATTTCTTTCATAGATTTGCGCAGCTCATGTCGCATTATGACGTCAGGCATGCCATCTAGGCATGCTCTTTATTTTAAAACGCTGACGTATGGCACGTAATAAAAGGTTTTGTTAAAGCGTTGGAATGGAACAATCTTTGCCATTATTTACGTCACAAAGACCGGAAATATGCTGTAGGTCAGAGAGCATGACGCAGATGAGGTGATTATTGACGAGGTTTAGATTTTGGAGGTTGACGCTTTGTGACCGTATAATGTGTGCGTTGTTGTTTCTATAACGACAAAATTAGTGTATTGACTGAACTAAACAAACCGATCTTTGATTTATTTCGTGTCTTCTTCGATCCGATGAAAACTTCCTCGATGTCGACCGAAGAAATCTTTTCAATTTTGCCTAGATTACTCATTCTTTTATAAAAAGTTTCGAGCTAGACCCATCTCGTAATTGGTCAGTTGTTCATTAAGTTTTGACACAAATCAAGGCTGTTATACTTGTTTTAAACAATTTTAATCGAACAAAGACTGAATTTTCCACATGTAGATAAGTCAACAACGGAATTGCATTTCACTGCTAACTTTCAAAATTTAAAAACAGTCATTTAATTTTGTAAACAAACGTCGTTCTTAAAACCAACGCAACAGTTCAACGATTGCGTACAAGCAAATGAACTCAGTTCTAAGTTTGACAACTTTGACTTGGTGCAAAACTATGAACTTATTATTTTTTGGAAATAGGCCTGTAAAGTTTCCTATGGATGCTTTCAGGAGCGGCCTTAGCAAGTGCGGGGTCCAATACAAGAACTGGTGAGTGGGGATTCATTGTCGATTTTGAATAACTTTTTGTAGCAGTGACAATAAGGACAGCGTTAACCAAACACAGCATCAACACTTTGCAAATCAGGCTCCATCAAAGATTTGCTTCGTAATTTTCACCAAAACATTTTCTTTCGAGAACAAATTGAAAAATATCACTTTGATTTGGGCAAAATTAAAGCTACGTCGTTAATTTTGTTTTGGTGCGAAGCAGCGGGGACCAACGCGGTCGGCCGGTGGCATTCGCCCAAAGCCGCTCTAGATGCTTTTTTAACAAAACTAAGAAATTTTGTTCTATTGCCTTGAGTGAAACAAATCTATAAAAATTTATCGTCCTAATGAACTCCATACTGCTTTTTGGTGAACAAAAGTGGAAATTACCTTAAAAGTTTAGCATTAAAGGGCCGCTTGGGCCTTATTGTCAATCTCAAATCAGAAAAACGCCAATTTCAATTTCATAAGGAATTACGATGATATATTACCTCAGTACTGATTTGTCAAAATATTTGTCAAAATTTTGCAAGCTTCACTCAAACACCCAAATCCCATCAAGTGACGTAATAGAAGCGGGATGGTTTGGTCACAAAGCTTTGAGCTCTAAGTAAAGAGAAAGACGTGATGAGTTGTTTGTATGTTTTTTTTTACATGGACCCGCTTGAGTTGGGGATCAATAACATAACTCAGCATGGACAGATAGAGGGTTTGTTTGGGTTAACCTAAACAGTCTGTCAGCACAAATGGGGCAACGCTGTTTGTGTTGGATGTTTTTAGTTAGACTTGGCTGTGGATTACGCATTATGATAAGTTATCCTGTATTATATGCTGGATGCAATATTGGGGACTTGTGCAGAAGTGCACCAACAGATGACGTCATACTTTGAGTAGTTAGGTCTAGTATGCAATTTAAGCATTCTGTGGTTGTACACTTCTGCGCTAGACCCGTCTTGACTTTCAGACATTTATGTTTGTTGTAATTTAAATATTAGCTGCGTCATTTGCTCAGTTGTGCTGGTACGACCTTAGAATTGTGATGAGGTTTATGTTGTCAAATCGAACAAATCTGTTTGGCCTAAGAAAAGGATAAGTTTTACTTGAGTTGGGTAGTTAGCTAACCATGGTTTTGCAGCCTATATCTGATTGTAGGCCTAATTGCAATCACAATATTTTGAACTTGCAAAGTCATCTTGTCATCATTGACTTCAGATGAAATTTGACAAGTGAAATATTTTGGCTCATCTTTACTTTATGCTAAAATTATGTACTACAGATATAGGCATGGTCTGAAAACATTTATAAAAATGATGTATAGAATCAGTATGTACATGGCAGTAAGAGCAATAGGGTGTCGTGTTATGTTAGCAGCCTGGGAGGTTTGTCAAGAATGAACACAAGTAGACCTTTTACTTGATCTGTTAATACAAGTGTTTTCAAGGATCATTCATGCCTATATACTCTGACTTGCTGAACTGTTTCAAGTGTTTTTAAACTTGTTGAATTTTTGTGAAATTTGTAAAGTTTTTCGTGCGTTGTTTTTCAGAGTAGGCAAAGTGCTGCTACATTATGTGGTTGTGGTTATCATTGCTTTGTTTTTCTTTTGTATTTCCACAAACACTTGCTGAAAAGTGAGTTAACTAGTTTATTCTTACATTATCTGTAAATAGTATGATTATGATGACACAACGCTAAAAAGTTTTGAGATTTTTTGATTTGAAAAAAATATTAATACTAAACACATAAATTTGTTGCTGCAGCACCTACAGTGTTTACATACCAAAATATGTACGACCGGGTTTCAATATAACATTGACTGTTTCAATCTTACGAGCTGGTAATCCTCTTAATCTGAGCACAATTTTTCAAGCTTCTGATGGACATTTCACTCTTCAATCCAGTGACAGAATTGAGAGTGGTGCGTTGATAAATAATTTCGAAATATGTGAATTTATTTTTGTTAGTCTCGTTTATTTTTACTTTTTTAATTTTACTCCAAATTTTCTCCTACATGTACATTTTTGGCTAATGGCTGACAAATTTTTAGTCATTAAGAGCTCCTAGGTTAGTCGGCCAAATGTCTACCCCCGTGTTTAGATGCTTCTCTTTCAGCATAACTGTCATTTTTTGCAGGGACAAGCTCCAGAATTCAGCTTGGAGCAGTAAGTTGAAAATTCGTTTTCACGGAAAAAATATTGTTCAATTAATTAACTTTTAAAAAACAGTTGATACCGAATAATGTTTTTTGAGAAACAAACTTAAAGTAAATCCAAGTCAAAATTTTAGCTTCCCATCGGTTATGATGGTAGCACCAGCTTTTCAATGAATCTCACGGCCGTGGATCCTGTGACTGGTGATGAAGTTTTTTCTAATTCAACCGGTGATTTTTCATTTGCCTCCAAAGCTTTGTCAATATATATACAAACAGACAAAGCGATTTACCAACCTGGCCAAACCAGTAAGTTATATTTCAAGTTTATGGCCAAGTATGAGTGAAATCGCTAAAGATTCGCTATTCACATTCGCGATTCGCTATCGCTATTCACACTGCACCTTCTGTTTTTGTCAAATATCTAAAAAATTATCCATTTTAGTTAAATTTCGTGGAATTTGTCTGAAACCTGACCTTCGACCTTTGACTGGGGAAGTCAGGTACCAAGTTCAAGATCCTAACGACAACATCGTCTTGCTCGAAGATGATGTTTTTCTGTCACACGGTGTTGCTGGTGGGGAATTGGAGCTTAACAAAGACGCGGTTGTTGGAAATTGGAAAATCGCTTTCTTCGCAAACGTTCGCTTCTTCCAATATATTTTCATCGAATTTGTAAGAATTGATTTTATTCACTTGAACATTTGTTATGAAATAATGCAGGATTACAAAGAGTCATTGTCGGTTGAAGTGAAAAGTTACAAACTTCCCAAGTTCAAGGTTGAAGTTGAAGTCCCATCATACATTTACCCGGGTTCAGATGGGTTCAATGTCAAGTTGAAAGCTACGTCAGTAAAACAATGAGTTGGTTGTTTAGTGCAAATTAAATGTTGACAAGCTCATTGTATATGCGTGGCAGGTACACTTACGGCAAGCCTGTGAAAGGGACTGGCCGCCTCCAGATAAGATTGCAACATCCGTATTACTACTTCGGCCCACCAGTGCATTCTGTGCTGGGATCGACCGCGCCACAACCAAACACAATATTCAAGTCGTTTGAGGTTGGTGCGATTGATGGTTCTTATCTTGCTGAAGCAATGCGTTATATAAGATTTCTTTTGCAGGCGTTCGATGGCTCGGAGGAAGTCCACATCACACAGTCCGAGGTGACGAATGATCTTGGGTGGGGAGGAGAAATAGAACAAAAGATTGTTGTCATCGGAGTCGTCACAGAAACCTTGACATCGACCACTTTCAATGAAACTGTTGAATTTGACGTGAAATCAACAAATATCAAGTTGGAAGCCCTGTACAAGCCCGATACCATCAAACCAGGGTTAAACTACACGGCATATGTGAGCTGCTTGTTTAAAATATTAATTGATTAAAACAATTTGTGCAATGTTTGGTTCTCTCTCTTATATCTCTGTTTGATCCTCTCAGATAAAAGTCGGTGAACAAGATGGGAAAGTTTTGACGGAGGAAGATCGGAGAAATAACCCTCTTGAGGTTGAGCTTGTATACAGGTTTGTTGCCTAATGAACCTTCTATTATCCTTGATTTCTGATTGGTGGATGTTTTACGTGTCATGCAGATACCCGCGCGGGCACAGACTCCCAGAAGACACAACTGAACCATCTCCGTGGTACAGTCCATCTCGTGAAGAAAAACTTAACTTTACTTTGCCACCAGATGGCATTGTTACCTTAACACTGCAAGCAAAGAACGACGAGTTTGAAACATTAACAGTCAGGGTGAGTCTTTGCTACAGTCAGTCATTGGCCTCCACATAATCTGATGTTGCTTCATCTTCCATGGCAGCCTTACACACAAGCAATATCTGGCTACAAGTACAGTAACGAGTGGACGGCCAATCGTGCCCAATCCCCCTCCAACACCTATCTTCAAATCAGCACGGATGAAAGCACAGTCGCACCAGGGAGTGTGGTTCTGGTCAACATCCGTAGCACAGAGGAGATTTCTTCAATGAGAATTTTGGTGACTTGTTTTTTGTAAAACACTTGCATAAAATTTGCAAGAATTAAAAACGCAAAAGTTTTTAAATTTCTACTCTTATTGTCAGGTGATTTCCCGCGGTGAAATTTACAAGGAAACAAGCTACACAGCGCCATCTGGTGTTGCATCAAACAGCCATATCTATGAACTCGATGTAACCCATGAAATGATCCCAAATGTCCAAGTGCTTGCATCGTATGTGAGGAGCGACGGCGAAATTGTCGCAGATTTCACAAAACTCACCGTCTCCGTTGCTCTAGAAAATCAGGTCTGTGGATCAGTTTCTTCAAATTTTTTCTTCGAACTATTTTTCAAACAATTCATCTCCACCACCAGGTCACCATGAGCAGCTCGGCCATGACCGTCGATGCAGGCGATGACGTCAGCATCCGAGTACAAACGTCATCTCAAGGATCCTACGTCGGATTGAGAGCGATCGACCAAAGCGTTCTACTCCTCAAATCAGGAAATGACATCACAAAAGAGAGGGTGAGGTCATAATTGCTTTCGTTTGTATTGAAGTTTCCTTTAACTTAATTTTGTTGGAAGGTGGCGAATGACTTGAACGATTATTCCGTGTCGTCGCCTGATTACGACGATGGTTGGAACTGGGGTTGCTTTTACCCGATACCATCAGGGGCAAAGGATGCAAATGACGTGTTCAAGGTAAATTCTCATCATCTCTGCATAGAATCGCCATCATTGAGGTTTGTTTGTCTTTCTTTGCAGAAGGCCGGGATGATTGTTCTCACCGACGCTCTGCTCTTTGAGTCCGACAGTGACGGTGAGTTTATACATTGCCATGAACATCTTAATGGAATAATCTGCTGATGTTGGTTTTACTGCGAGCAAAGTTTGACGAACCTGCCTTGGTAGAATGACGTGTGTGGAGGCTGTTGAAAGCATTCATGTTGTGTTTGTGCAGAGCATCCTGCATATATGTTTAAGAATGTGGGAGTGGCCGAGAATGTAAACCCCGGGGATGAATTTATGAAAAGCCTTGAGATTGCAGCCAGCTCTAACACGGAGCCCCACGTGTCCAGTGCGAGGAAATATTTCCCTGAGACCTGGCTATGGGGAGAGACACTTGCAGGGTACAGGGTGGGGGTGTGGCATGGGTTTGTTCGTTGTGGGGGTGTGGCATGGGTTTGTTCGTTGTGGGGGTGTGGCATGGGTTTGTTCGCTGTGGGATGTGCGGTATATTGTGCCTCGGTCTGGTGTGCTAGTTTAAACTTTTTAGAAATATATAAACCACCCTGTTCCCTGATTTAAACTTGTATCAGACGCTGGATTTTTACTTTGGGTGGTTTTCAGTTGATTATCTTGTTTCTGACGATAACTGGGCGGAGATTGCGGACAGTGCGGTCAGTGGCAATGGCATCGTGCTACAGTCGGACAGTTCAAACCCAGAGAGAAGCAAAATTTTGAAGGTTAGACAGAATTTCCCAGAGACCTGGTTATGGTCCAGCTTCAGCGCAGGGTGAGGGTTCAGGCCACATCGTAATTTTCCTCGAATTTTTTGTTTAATATTTTTCATTTTGTTTGAAGTTACTTGCGAAAGAAAATATTATTATTATGTTGGATGAGGTGACAGGTTATGTAGATTCTGGAGCTTTGTTGATCAGATCATCCAGTTTAGTTCCATCTTCTCTGCTTAAACTTTGCCTAAAAAGTTGTGTTTTTTGTAAATTTCAAATGTTCCAACTTTTCTTGAATCACCTTGACACTGAAATGCGTTGACGTCTAACACAAACATCCTAGATTGCTGCCTATTGTACGTTGCAGTAGGATGAATTGCCAAATTGGAACCTGTCGAAATAGTAGAGAAGACCACAACCAAATGATTGTTCACGCTTCCCAATATGTGTCATGCTGGCCGTGTAATGAAAACTTGCAGAGATATTTTCACAGTTTCTTAGCTTTGTAGTTTTTCATACTTTGCTGGTTTAAGTTGGTTCTTGCTCATTTCAACATTCTCTTCGTTTTGGGTTTTCGTTGCTCCGATAATCACAACATTGTTTCATTTCTATGTCCAAATTGTTTCACACATGATAATTCTCAATTGACTCTGAGAATTTGTTTCCCAGATTATTAATTCTGGGTTCACAATCCTGGAAGTTAAAGAACGGTTCACAATTGTTAGATGCATTGTGATGTTGCAAAACCGATTCTGAGTTTTTTTTTGTAAATTTTTCGTTAATTTTTTTCCCAAATTAAGTTTGTTTTTGGTTTAAATTTTATCTCCATTTAATCAATTTTGAGGGGAATTGAAACTTTGTTGAAAAATCACATTTAATTGTGAAAGATCTTGGTGAGGACGGCAGCATTTTGAGCACAAATGAAGGTTGTGATGCAAAACCAGCATTGATGGCTGTCATAGTTGTGTAAAATATGAGACTGTGACAGACACTTTGTATAAAGTTGAGTTGGTGGCTCACTTCTGCTCAAGAGCAAAACAGTCTCTGCTCTTCGATTTGATTCTTATTTTATGCAGGTTACGGTGGTTACGGCGTTTACTATGGTTTCGCGCTCGATGATGAAGCCCCACTTTATGATGTGGCATTCAATGAAGTTTCAGTCACATCAGTACAAAAACAATCGCCGCCGACACCGAGAAGTTATTTCCCGGAGACTTGGCTGTGGACAGAGGACATATCGGGGTACTTCTTGCATGTCCATTTTCACCACGCTAACCCCAGCATGTGGTGGGTGGGAACATCGTCCTATCACTAAAACCAATAAGCCTGCAGCTGTGAAATTTTTGTTTTATTTTCGGCCAAATCGAAACATCATAACCGTCACAAACTTTCACTTCAAATTAAGCCGAGTGCACAGACATACAGTGAGGCAGCCACGTGAGGGCGCAGTCAGGATGATATTAGATTTGTATCAGGTAGAGCACTTCTGGAAGAATAAGAAAGCTCACAACAATTTGTTCAAGTTGTTTATTTTCGTTACCAGACCCGATCTACCCTGACATAATACTTTTCGCTGCTGAGTCCAAGCCACAGGATATAGCGCCAGAAGTGGTCACTCCATATTCTTCTGAAAGTCGAGTTAGAAGTTATTTCCCTGAAACTTGGTTGTGGGAAGGACAGATGAGCCGGTATAAGTGTGTGCCTGCTCACCCTTGCACCTTGTATGCTTGCTGAGCCTTGCATGACCCTGCATGCTCTGATTTGAGCAAATTTCTTTCCAGTGTACGGGCCTGTCTTGTTTGCTCGCTTTAAATTTGAGGATATCGTGCCAGCAGTTGCTGAGGTGGCGCCGGTCCGTCGAGAGCGGGGCCGCAGTCAACCACAGAAGCCTCGAAGCTATTTTCCAGAAACTTGGTTATGGGACGGCAAATTGTCAGGGTATTCCCCAAAACCCATCCACATTTGACTGATCACATAATTTCACGACATCGTTAGACATCGTGTACCCAATCACGCATTGCATGAGCTCGCATTAACACCATCGCTCCACTTTATTTCTTTGACTTTGCATGATGCGCGATTGATGAATTATTTTGATCGTAGATTGCCGTCGAATATAATCCTCGTTTACTGCGATTAACAAAGTTGTATTTCAGTGACGTCATCTGCTCAACCTGAAACTTCAACGTTTATTTTTTGAACAGCGAGAATGGTTCCGCGATTTTCAACACATCGGCCCCGGACACGATCACTTCATGGATTCTGAGCGCGTTCTCGGTCTCGGACCAACATGGACTTGGGCTGGCCGACACCATGCAGGTCCGTCTTGTGGCGTGGCAGCATGTCAGCGTGGTTGTCGCCGCAATAACTCATCGTGGCGTTATGTGTTTTTTTAGATCACGGTCTTCAGAAAGTTCTTTGTCAATCTGAACCTTCCGTTAAAAATAACCCGCGGCGAGATAATCGTGGTGCAGGCCATCGTCTTCAATTACCTGGAAACTGAACTGCAGGTGAGTCGCCATCTTGGCTCAGCCTACTGGAGCTGGCATTAATTAAAACCTTCACTTAACTACGATGTAGGAACAAATTGCATAACTTTGACGCATGTAGTCGGTTGCTGTGAAAGCAGCTTGCTCTGTTTCTTTGCGTCTCTCCACTTCTGGGTCAGGTGATGACGTCAACTTAGTTGCTGTTACGTCATCGTTTCAAAGACAATCGTTCTCAGGTTGTAAGGCAGCGGACAACTTCCGTCGTACGTTACCTTTGTGCCGCAGATAAACGCACCGTTGCCTTTGTTTACGCTTGTGTTTGTAATCTCGCTCGTTTTAATTGTGCGCTCGTATTAATTGTGCGCTCAAGCTCATTATTTAGGTTTTCCACTTCATCGAGTTATCTGTCCCAACAAGCGCCACGTCTGACATGACAAAGTTGTTGTTAAAATGTGTTTATTGATGAACTCTCGTTGAAAAGGTTGAACAAAAGACGAACCAACTCTACTTCCGTATTCACATGACACTACCCGCTAGTGCAGTGTTATCAAAATTACCAAAATTATCCAACAAACCAAGATATCTCTTGCGAGTTGCGACCCCTACTTTTAAGGCGAATAGCCGTCGCAAAAAATATGACCTATGCCCAATTATTTAAGGTAAATTAATTGGCTTGCGGACTCACAAAAATCTTAAGTGGACTCGGGGTTGAGACACAGTGCGCTAGTGCGTGACCGTGATTTCCTATTTCTTGTGAAGGTTCAATTAAGGTTGGCTGAGTCCGACAAATTTGAGCTCCTGATCCCCGGCGATGACGTTGATGTGGCCGGCCCGGATCGCTTGCTAACCCTCCCACCCGATGGCGCAGTTTCGGTGAAGTTCCCCGTTCGAATGACTACGCTTGGGGAAGTCCCTATCACGGTTTCGGCAGTTTCAGAATTGGCCGGGGACGCTTTGACGAGAAATGTTTACGTCAGGGTAAGTCAGCAAGTTTTTAATGCGTACGTGCTGGCATCTGATTGGTCGATTGTTCAGCCGGAAGGAGTGAGGCAGTGTTACTCGACGTCAACACTGATCAGCTTAGAGTCCGAAGATGAAGACTTCAGCGAAGGCCTCGAAGTGCGGCTTCCTCAAGGGATGGTCGAAGGATCAGAAAACGTGAAAATGCTCATCTATGGTGGGACAATTATGACTCCTGCGATAATTACTGACATTTTGGTATTATGACGTAACTGTCTGTTTCCAGGCGACATACTGGGTAGTACGATGAGCAACTTGGGGAGGTTATTGACGACCCCGTATGGGTGCGGGGAACAGAATATGCTGGGGTTCGCCCCCGATGTATTTGTTACTCTCTACCTCCACCGAGCGGGCATCCTTGACGCTGAGACGAGGGCGAGGGCATACAAGCACTTCCACGACGGCTACATGCGCGAGCTACAGTGAGTTGTGGTGTGCTGGCTTGCATGTGCCCATTAACTACGTGCTTTGTCCGGCAGGTACAAGCACAGCGACGGCTCGTACAGCGCGTTCGGCGAGAGGGACCCGTCTGGCAGCACCTGGCTCACCGCCTTCGTCGCCAAATGCTTCATATTTGCCCGGGAGCTCAGACCGAACCTGGTCGAGGAACGGATCATCGCCCAAGCTCTGAGCTTCCTCGTGTCCCAGCAGAACCCGGACGGGACGTTCCGAGAACCCGGCAAGGTGCTCCACGCGGACATGCAAGGTCGCGTGTCCAGTCCTCTGACTATGACCGCCTATGTGCTCATTATGATGAAAGAGACCGGTTACCCAATCAAAAATAAGGTAAAGTTCCAATTACATAATGAGTCCAATGACATTCTACAAATGATATGTGACGTCATCGTTGTTATTATGACCTCATGAACAGGCAGTTCAAGAAGCGTCGGATTCAGCTCGAAGATTCTTGGAAGCAAACTTGGAGGAAATTACGTCGGACCAATACGCGCTGTCCCTGGTCACGTACGCACTTCACGTGTCGGAGAGTTCGCGCGCGTCCGACGCCCTGGTCGCCCTCGAAGCTCTCGCCACCACTGAAGGTCGCGCGCATTCGCGAAAGTGACGTTTGTGGAGACGACGACTCGCGCCAACGTTGATATTTTTACGCTCAGATGGTTACAAGTACTGGCACGACACCAGCGTGGATGCGTCGACGTACAGCGAGAGATGGCGCCCCCCGTACCAGCACGCCCCCACCAACGACATAGAGATGACGTCATACGCTCTGCTCACTTACGCAAGGAAGGGTGACGTAGGTTCCGCCATCCCCGTCATCAGGTGGCTGACGTCAAAACAGAATGAGCTCGGCGGGTATTCTTCAACGCAGGTTTGTTGCCATTGTGACGTAATCCAAACACAGATCCTGGAATCGCGATTGGTTGCAGGACACGGTGATAGCGGTCCAGGCGATGGCGCAGATCGCGAGCTTGTTCAACGCAGGGACGGAGAAGCTGACAATTAAGCTCGCCCACTCCCATGTCGACCCGTTCTCGGCCTCGCTCTCCATCGACCAATCAAACTCTGTCGTGGTCAACACTGTCCTGGTGAGTTTCTCGCTCACTCGATTTGTTTGTCTTTGCTGACTCGGCTGGTCATATTGAAGAGTCACCTGGTCCTTCCTCTAGGTGCCGCCCCAGAACGGAGTCATTGTTGTGTCGGCGGAAGGGGTCGGTGTCGGTGTCGCACAGTTGACTGTTTGCTACAACATCCCGGATGCCCCGTTCGACAACGAACCCTTCGACTGCTCCGTCACCCACAAGAACGAGGGAATCCAGTCCGCCCGTGTCAAGTTCTGCTGCAAGTGAGCAGCTTTCTAGCGTTTTTGCTCTATTTCTGGTTTCCAGTCACTAAAAAGTTTCTCTTCAGTTCCAAGCCAGACAAGACAAGCGCCACTGGCATGTTCCTCCAGGAGGTCGGACTCTTCAACGGATTCACGGTGGATGTTGAGGCCGAGAAAGCGAGAAACCCGTCGGCGCAGCTCATAGAACTGGACGACCAAAAAGTCAACCTCTACTTCGACAGGGTGAGTTGCTTGGATGAGATCCATGCGAGCCATATCTGACCTTGCCTTATTACAGCTGAGTCCTCGCGAGGAGTTGTGCTCGGAGCTGGAATTTCTTCGTTTTGCCGAAGTCGGGGAGGTGAAGCCCGCCACCATGGTTGCGTCTGATTATTACAAACCTGGTAAGACCCTTCAGCCCACTTCTGTTACGTCATCAACTTTTAAACTTTGTTTCTGTCACAGCTGAGCGTGTGGTCAGGCAGCTCGACATCCAAGCGATGTCCGACGCCGGCGCCTGCGATGTCTGCGCCTCTGACTGCGCCGGATGCCCAGGTAACGGGAACGGAAGCAGCAAAACACAACCTTTGACCCTTCACGTCATCACCTTCCTTTTTCTACTAACTGCACTTCTGGTTTGAGACTAACACCTCATGTCACGTGATACCATTGTCAGCGATCGGGCAAAGTACTGCCGCTAGATGTCGCTCGTGTTACTTTTTATTTGTATCAGTGCGCTTAAATTGTTCTTTGTGTTTTACCTGCGACCTTGTGAATAAATTCTGTATATTTCATTTATCATCGTCTTATTCCATGGAAACTAACCTGAAGATCCACCCTCACTAGTTGGAATCTAATAAAATCTTCATAATCGTGACGTCACTCGAATTTATCGGCCCTAACCTCGCACCGAGGCCTCTCTTTCAGGCGCAGTGCTTAGCGAGTGGCGCCCGTATCCACCTTGCGGACAGTTTTGTGGGATCGAACTAGTGACTAGAGTGCGCGAGTGTATCGACCCGATATCAAACCAGGTGGTTCCCCCCATTCAATGCGGTGTGACGTCACTTCCGTCGGAAACAATGGAGTGTTCAAACCACAACTTTCCTTGTCCGGGTAAGAGCGTTCATGTTATTCGATGTTTATGCCACTGATGTCACTCCACAGACATCATACAAGCTTGTTGTTAGATTTCCATGACGGCCTGTGGCTCGGCGCCTCATTTCTTTTCACGCCACAACTCCAGATCGGAGTCCGCGAGCGACGCTGCGAGATTCACGGACGACCACGCTCTTCGGACACCGACGTTCCCGGTGAGTCATTCATTATCGTTCGACCGCTAGATCGACTTTTCATCGAAATCTCAATGAAGGGGTCGTTCTGGACGGATCATCGCAGCAGTTCATCAACTGTGACGTATTTGAGGGATTCCCCTCGACCGGTTTCACCATCTCGGTCCTCCTCAAACCCGACACCGCCTTCAGCGTAAGCGGCAAACCGGTCACTCTATTCGCTCTCGGCGCGAAAAATCGCGTCCCTCTGTTCATCGTAGAAAAGCTGTGGTGGTGAGTTGGCGTTCTGTGTCGTCACATACACGTATATAGGTCACATACGATGACGTCACATGCTTGTTTCAGGAAGAACCAGCTGAGTGTTTCGATAAACTTCGGGAGGCGCCGTTACAGAGTGAGGCACGTGCCCAGCAGGTTGGTGCCGGTTATACCTCTGTGTCTCCATAGCAACGTATATTGGTGTCTTACTATTACGCATGCGCAGAAAACTGCTTTTGAATCAGTGGAACCACGTGGTTGTGACGTGGAATGAGGAAGATGGCGCGATGTTGTTTGTAAACGGGGAGGAAGAAGGTCGTTCCAGCGAAACTTCATCGCGTCGTGTATCGGACTACTCGAGCAAAATGAAATTTTATCTGGGACGAAACAACTTCGGAAGTTCATGGAGAAAAGGTTATTAGATGTTTGTGTAATGCGTTGAGAATTTATCGTCAACGCTACTTCCTTTCTGTCTACAGGTTTCTACAAGGGGGCGCTCTCAAGCTTCATGTACTGGTCGGAGGTAATTAGCAAAGGTCAGGTGGGTTCACTTTACAAATTCTTTGAGGAAATCCTTCCAAGAAACAATTCCTCCTTGGTATTGTCTCTCTCCCATCTCCGGTTAATCTCCCCCATGTCTGTGTCGTCATGCTTCATTGAACCTGCGTCACTATCCGATATCCAAGCGAGAAGCGCGGCAATTGCTGAGCATTGTTGACGAACAATCGACTGTTCCAGAATATCCAAGTTTTGTTGTTTTTGTTTTATTTCATTCGCATTTCATCGACCGATAACACTTCATCGTGATTCTGTGTCCAACATGAAATCGTGTTTAAAGTTCTGAGACTTATTTTAATCATCGGTCATCGCTTTGACTCTTTCGATTTCGTATCTGGTGACTCTAAGTAGTCGCGTCCGCATCCATTTCACAGCAATACATCCACCTGCAAGCAAATACCCGAGTTTTGCTGGTCGAGCTCAGGCAGTTAGATTGTAGGCTTGAGGGAGTTTTCGGAAAGACAGAAAGCGGAAACAGGCAACTTATAGGGATCAGGGGGGTCGAGTACCGCAAAGTAACATCCAAAAACATCGCCATAGCGAAGATGGATGCAAGGTCGGCAAGTTACGCATCCACTGCAGTTGGTGGATATTAAGCTTATACTAGGCACAGAATGCTGCAGTATGTCTAACTTACATGTAACTTTAACTCCGACGAAAAGGCGGGAAATATGAGCGACGTCATATTGACCTTTCCCGCATAGTCAGTCAGCAGGCTGGTAGAAAAATATGATCCCATCAATTACGTTACTGGCCATAGAGGCAAAACAAATGGGATCGAGGTTGAGGAGAAGGAAAATCTTCAGTGACATCATAATCAGCCATTACAAGATCTTATTTCTACCATCTGCAAATTAACCGTGGTTGCGTTAACTAGGTACTAGATGCTCTCGTAGTAGAGCTGGTCATCGTCGTCTGCTGGCTGGTTTCAACCACAGACATGCGGCCAACACATTCCTCTGAGAATGCAAGCAGTTGTGGCTTTATACAGTGTTCTGTAGAAGTAACTTCTCATTTATGGTACTCATTATAATTGTATAGTAACAAGCAGGGCGCTTATGCCGTGCATGGGATGTAGCCCATTGCACATAATGGTTTCACCCAAGTTTGAAACTGTTCCCAAAAGAAACAACAAAAGCAAATTTATTTTTTGCCAAAGACAGTTTTGCGACAGTGTATAGCACTATAACACCTCGCAGCCGAGCATAGCAATGCTCATAGGTGGGCAGTACCGCGGTACTCTAGCTACCGAATCTCTGTACCGAGTTACTGTTTTCAAGAAATTTCTTTTGGTTCCGGTACTCGGTACTTTTCACGTGATAATCTCAAAATTTTAACAAATTTGTTTTCAAAAATACATGTTAATTAATTAATCCTTAATACTAATGTTTCCATTTGTTGATTTTTTTTAATCTAGAAATGTCATGTAAAATTGCAAGCGATTAACGTCACATATGTTTTGACCTGGAGTAACCTTTACAGGGGACGTAATTGCGGCAAACATTGCATTTGTAACAGCATACTTTACACAAAAAGTGCCGGTACCGACAAAGTACCAAACTGCTTTTTTAAAATATTACCGAATACAGGAACCGTCGATATTTGTTGCCAAGTACCGGTACCGTTACCGACGGTACTTTCAAAGTAACGACTGCCCACCTCTGGAAATACAGTAAATTTTCAAGTAAATTGCTACTCTTCTAATCGCACAACTATCTTATGAGATGTCTATGATAATAATATTGACAACATAAACATCTAATAGAAGATACATGCTTTTCAGGAAAAGAAGAAAAATTGATAAAACCTGTACCCTCTACGACTCAACGGTAGGCTCAGGCTGTAAAGTGTAAAGGCAGTAGAAGTTAAAATAAATATAGCACTGTCAGACGTGAGAATTAAAGTTAGGCCTATTTGTACCTACCGGACTGCAGGGTATGGCAGTTGGAAGTGCAGAAGCAAAACTTCTGTGCTCCGGAGTGCAAGGAAGGAGCGCGCGATCGATTTTCTCCCGGGCTGGACACGAGTTTGGACAAAAAATCTCGGCTGTGCTGCCGCCACATACTCCTGCAATCTGGTTCATGAGTAGCTGTCAGTCGCAGATGAGTGACGTGCTTGAATGTTATTTCACAATGATCTGTCTTAACAGCTGTTTGTTGTAGATATTAGGCTGTTTAACGATTTTAGGTCTGTAGGTTTCGCTAAGCACAGCAATGTCTCACTTGCAAGTGAAGTTTCACACGAAGCAACAAAGGTAAGAAAATTTTTTGAAGTTTATGTTATAACGCACTCAAGTTGTTTGGCCGGACTGCAGAGTAGGTATGGCAGTTTTCGCCGAAATCTCAGGGTTGCAGAATAAAAACGTCAGTGTGCAAGGAAGCAGCTGGTGATGTGGTGAACCAAGCATGTGCACATCCACTAAAGGTGGAATGGAAAGCTTGTATTTTAGCACAGGGAGATTGATGCTCAAAAAATTTGGACCTAGCCTAGGTAGATAGGGTATAGGCTAGCCCAGGGGTGGGCAAACTTTTTGTACTGAGGGCCGCATTTGAAAAAATGTTGCAGCCGGCGGGCCGCACACTCTCATTACAAAGTAGGAAAACTTACCCGGTGTGTAAATAAACGCATATTAATATCAAACACAATTTTTGTATTTTTAAATTTTTGCGTCTCAAATAACAATGAAAAGCTATTTGGAGGAAAGTGGAAGTACTGGTAGGCCTACGGTAGCCGCTACCGTATTTTTATTTTATGATCAAACAATGCGTGAGAAGTGTACGGCTAGTTGCTGAGAGCATGTTGCAATACATGTGCGGCTGACGTGTGTGTGTTTACGCACTGAAAGTGAAGAGAAAAACACACTCGTAAAGGGAATAATATTTTGTCATGTAATCCGTTTAATTAAAAAAATAAGTGATGAGTAGGAGTTTCTGCAAGTGCCGGCGGGCCGCATAAAATGGTTCTGCGGGCCGCATGCGGCCCGCGGGCCGTAGTTTGCCCACCCCTGGGCTAGCCAATATGCAAAAATACCTAGTAAGCAAAATTTTGCCAAAAATTGCTAATCAAATTTTTAGTTTTGTATATTTCTAAATGAAATTTCGTGTGCAACATTTTAAAGCCCTTCTCTGTTAATATTCCACTTTTCAAGTTTCTACAAATTTATCCTTCTTTTTCAACAAGACAAACACACCATACAGTACTCAAAAAAGCTAATTTTTTATTGAGGCAAGAAATTGGTCCCTGTACAAATCTTTTATTTTTTTGCGATTACTAGTAGCTAGACAGCTCCTTTTTCACTCACTTGCGCAACAGTTCCTCCTCTAACTCTCTTTAAATTTTCGTGGAGCTCTTTCATTTTCAAGTTTTTTTAATCGCTTTTTCTACATCGGTCCAACTTTGGTGGGGTAGTCAATATGCCAAGATTTTTTCACAGCACTGCAAAATCTTTTGCGTCACACGTGGTGGGTAGAATGTGATGACTGCGACTGCTGGTATCATGTTAAATGCACCCACTTGGATCCCAATCTCACCCAACATCAAGTCGAAAAGCTCACTTACCTCTGTCATAATTGTGTGTGGACGCATATCTGAATGCTACTTTTCCGATGACAATTTCAACTTTTACGCTAGTTGCCATTCTGTTGTTATTTTAAAGTTGTTTGCTTTCCATATTGTGATTGCTTTCAAGCGGGATATTTAACTCGTTCGTTGCAAATGATTTTGCTGTTTTCATTGAATTCTTGAAAACAGAAAAGATACAGAAGTTTATTGTCTGAAAATTTGTCAAAGTGTATCAAGAAACGCAAATGTGCATTATAGAAAATAATTGCAATTTGAAGCCAAAAAGTAGAGTGATATTCATTCTTTACTGCTTAATTCTTAGATAGTGCGATTATTTACCAAGGGACATGATAACAATGCGTGAATAAAAACTGATTTAAAACTATAAAAGATAGAGATGTATAATAAAGTTTTAGCAACAGAAAAGTGTCGACTGTTACAGTGTATATAAATGCAATGCTTCTAATTGCACGTAGATGTTGAATATTCATTGACGGTTGTGGATTTGGATGTTCTTTTATCTTAAGTTTCCGATGTTCTTTAGCAGTAAATAAAACGACTCGCTACTTTTGATTTCTCCAATTTCTTGGTATTTGGCTCATTTTCTTTCAACCTGGTCTTAATATTTTGTTGTATGCCATATAGGCCTATGTGTCTAATATTTATCGTATCATGTTTGGTCACGCTCTAACAAGAATAGCACTAAGAAAGCAGTATACCATAGACATCTTAGATTCCCTTAATTCTCTTAGCTCTGTTAATTCTTTTAGTATTTAGAAATTTTCGAAAATTTTGGTTCTATGTTTTTAACCAATATTAAAACTCAAAAATTATTTTCCGCCGCAATAATGGACCTAGCCTGTCCCTTGGTTTAATGGATGAAGCCAATCGCCGCAATAATGGACCTAGCCTGTCCCTTGGTTTAATGGATGCCATTAATAATGCCATAATGATATTATTATGGATGAAGCCAATCGTCGCAATTTGAAAGCCATTTACTTGCACAAAGACATTTGTATGCTTCTTGTGACACCATGCTGGAAAGGCTTTACATTTAGGCCAATGGTGTAACAATATTTTCTCTCTCGGCGTGTTTGGTCCGCTGTATCGTACAAACTCTCGATGCAAGCACTCCCTCCAGTGTTGGTGGTAGGCAAGGAGCCACAGGCTACTCTGCTGTCTGGGTGTTTGGCAAATCAATAAAATGTTATTTGATGAAGCTTGTTGAGCCAAAATCAACAACGATCGAATAATCATCACCAAAATTTACATTTTTGTAACTGTTTATGCTGCAAGAAATAATCTGTGCCACCAGTTGTTCCTTGACCTATTTCATAACTTTTTACAAACAATTAAATACAAAATGTTGCAAACTTGTGAACATTGCAACTTGCAAGTAAATATTTATTTTAGGTACAAAGTTGGGGAAAGTCCCTTCTCTGTTCTGGGAAGTGTGTCGAGCTCTGATCTGAATGAAGTGATCCACAAGCTCTTGGAGGAGGAGGAGGTAACAATGGAAATACGACGACATTTTTGTTATTTATTTTTTACATTTCTATATTCTTGAGATCAGAGACTCGATGAAGATTCCGACAAAAGTCAGGTTGAGTTTGATTTCCTTGTTGCCGGAGAATTATTAAGGTCGACACTTTTAGAACACATCCATGATAAAGGTTTATCAGTGGTGAGTCAAATATCGTATCTTGCCATCTTTGATCGATTATGGCTCAACCTGTGTTCGTTATCTTGTGCAGGAATCTGTGCTTCTTGTTGAATACTTCGAGAAGGAAAATGCTCCGGAACTAGAACTCTGCTTAGACCACAAGGACTGGATGAGTGGGGTTCAACTCGATGAAGACTTCATCTTGGCAGGTTCGATTCTTTTAGCAAGTTCTTTAAATCAGGAAAGAAACTTCTTTGTTTCTATGAAATTGACAAAAAGCTTTGATGTTGTTCAGTGAAGATGTGTTTCTTGTTTTGCCATCTAAGGCTATAAAGTATATTGAATGCATGTTTTCTGCTGATGAGTCTTGAAAGTGAGTTACGATGAAGTCGTCTGTTGTTCATTGTAGGATACGACTGGCCGAGGTTATGTCACGACTAATGGTAACTTTCATAGACGTCAGGTTTTGTATAAATTTTGGGTTCAGGATTTTTATGGACGAGGAAATTTTTTTATCGTAATCTCATGAACCGTGGAGCCAACTGCTCGATGGCACAATTTTTTGTCACCTCCCATTATCACCAACCTCACATAAAAACTCAAGACGAAAGTATTTCTGAAAGTAGATTCAAAACCCAAGTACTAATATTTTGTTTACAGGAATAAATCAGTGCAACTAGTAAAGACAAAAATCGAAGTCAAAAGTAGAATAAAGTAATAAGTAAATAAGTAATGTGACCTGACACTACAGGCTAGACCAGGGGTCGGCAACCTTTTGCACTTAAAGAGCCATTTTAACCGATATTCCACAAAATAAAAATCACTGGGAGCCGCAAAACTATTTTCACAATAAAACGAAAACGACACTCTGTAACAAAACTGTCATGCGCACTCTCTAACTAGTCTAACTGCTGCTAGTAGACTGCTAAAAACAACCTTTATGTTAATCGACTAATTATGACGTCACAACCAGAATGATTATATGCTTTCATTTACTATAATGTGCTCAGTGAGATAAAGACGCGAGTGTTCTTCTGTTTGTTTCTACTGTAGCAATAAAATTAATAAGAGCTGCATCAGAAGGATGAAAGAGCCGCAGGTTGCCGACCCCTGGGCTAGACGAAAGTTGTTGAAGTCAAAATTTATGAAACCACTTTGCCACATGTTCATGATTCGTTCCTATCTGTGTGAGTCGATGCAAACTCCCACGCAACTGAATTTTCAATGTGGTTTGTGCATTCAGGGTCATATGACTGCAGCGTCACTGTGTGGGACAGGAAAGGTGATGAACTTGTATCCAGCAGTGTCGGACATTCTGAACCCGTGAAAGATGTTGCGTGGATAAAGCACAGTAAAGGTTGTTTCATATCATCGATCATTCTCTTGCAGTTATATGATTTATGACACACGATACTCATAAACATCTTACTCACAGACATCTTTTCCAGGTGATGAGAAATATTTTTTGAGTGGGTCGCAGGATCAAAACATCATTTTGTGGAAATATGAGCCAAGTTTGTTGAAAGTGAAGTGTCTGTTTCGGTGCAAAGGTCATTCGAAGAGTGTGGAGTGTCTCTCCGTCAATCGCAGTGGCACGAAGGTTTGTTGTCAAATAATGCTTCAAGGCGTCGTCATGGCAATCGATCAAACCATAAATGTTTGCAGTTTGTGTCGGGGTCTTGGGATTGTTCCATAAAGTTATGGACGACTTCACCTGATCTTGAACCTGGCACCAAAGAAGTCGAGGAGGTGGAGAAGCTGAGCTCAAGGAAGAGGCAAAAAGTTGAGAAGAAGGGATACCACCGGGTGAGTTGTGACTTGTGGGCCACCACCGGGTGAGTTGTGACTTGTGGGCCACCACCGGGTGAGTTGTGACTTGTGGGCCAGTTGTGGGCCACCACCGGGTGGTCCCCATTTGCATGTTGATAGCGGATAGCGTTAATTTTCAGTGAAATAAAAATCTGTGCTGTAACCAAGTCAGTGTTTTAAGACTCGAGTCAATTTAAGTCATTTAGGAAGTTGACTCAAGTCAAGTGAAATTACTGATTATCTCAAGTCAAGTTAAAATATAAAAAATCAAGTCATATCATTGGCTATACCTTTAACCGATCGTTCGCAATGAAATCAAATGTCTGTAATTCAGTTGGTAAATAAATTAACAACTAAGATTTAATAACTTGGTCAACTTACTTTCCGAGACTCGAGTCAAGTCATTTCAAGCATTGACTCGAGTCATTACAGCCCTGGTAAAAATATTTGCAAAACTTCAACAGACGCCGAAAATGACATTATGTGGCCACACGGAGGCAGTAAGCGGTGTGTCATGGTTGAGCGAACACGAGATATGCAGCGGATCGTGGGACCACACAATCAGGACCTGGGACCTTCGCACCGGGGAGGAATTATCCTGCCTGGTATTCATCCTACTCAGTGAGTATATCTCACGATTGATGTCATAATAATCATTGTTACGTCACAGAGAGGATCAAAAGCAATCACATCGTTGGATTACTCGAATTTGAGTCGGATGGTTGCCACGGGAAACGTCGATCGCCATATTAGGTTGTGGGATCCAAGAAGCGAAGGTTTGTGGATAAACTGTACAAGCACTGGCTTTGCATTCGGAGCACAAGTAATTATACGTCATGTAGTGAATCTTACCTGACCACAGCAGGCGGAAAATTGCCAGCATATGCTTTGAAGTAACACGGCTCTGTTGTTAGGGGCCGGAGTTCTTAATCTCTTCATGGCTTAGCAAAACCAAATTTATTCAAAGTAAACATAAAACGGCCGCGTTTCAAGTTGAATTAAACGTGTCTAACTATTTTCAAGATTAAAATGCTTAGTCAGCAAATTCAACCTTCCAGATCGAGGCGTTCACATCCAAAGCAAACTATGACGTCGTTAATCTTACACCTAGTGTTTTCTGCAGAGGGCGCTGTCGTCAAATCCAGTCTGACGTCACACCAGGGTTGGGTTACGTCCGTACGCTGGTCGCCTCTCTCGCCCCACCTGCTGGTCAGTGGGTCGCTCGACAACGTGGTAAAAACTTGGGACACGCGCAGGTGAATGGTTCGATTTTAACGGGCGCTTGAATCGCGTCGGGCACGCCGCCAGCAAGCTTTGGCAAACCTTAAAATTTTATAGATTGCGACGTTTACAGACTAACGGCTAATTTTCTGCTCCAGTTGGAGAAGTACAAGTTTTAGGAAACCGTTTTAGCCCCACTTCATGTTACAAAGTGCACAGAGGCAAGCTCGGTAGCTGGGGCTCGAGTGATGAGGAATCATCGCCGGGTTTAAGTCGTGCAAAGACTTTCCTTGGTCCGAGGATAAACAACATTATTGTGCATTGCATTGTACTATTGCGCGCCATTTACTACGCATGATTACTGTTTAGTCCAAAGACGCCCCTGTACGATCTCACGTCACACACGGACAAGGTCATGTGCGTTGACTGGAGCCAATCAGAGGTGAGTTTGGAAATTCTTTGACTCGCTTCGTGACTTTGACTTTTTATTTGAACTTGGCAGACAATCGCAAGCGGAGGCGCGGACAACAAAATCTTTCTCTTTTCATCAAACAGCGGAAATATCGAACAAAAACTGGAATAAATTTGCACAAAACATCTTTCTAGTGATGTCACAAGGAATATTTTAGGAAGATTTTGTCTTGGTCACGTGACTTGGTGGCAATTTTCTCCAAGTTTAGCCTCCCCCCCATAAGCTTAAGTGGTCGAAATTAGTTTACCCCATACTCGCACACGTAACCCCCTAACTGGGTGAAACATGGCTCCCGCTTCCATATTATGACGTCATTTATCCCTTTGTTTATTACAATGGCGAGACATTTTCCATCCCCGGTCATCTTTCGCCACTTGGTGTCGGTGATGTTTTCTTTGTCAGAAAAGGTGAATCCCCCGCTTATTGCTTGACCGTCGATCCAGAACGGTTGGTCGCTGTGGAGATGTGACGTAATACGACGCTGTAAAAGAAGCTTATTGTTCAAATGTCTGGATTATGACGCCAGACGTCGCAGTAACCTTGAATTTGTCGCTATTTAATTGGTATTGTTCTGTAACAATGAGCGATTGTTAAAGGACCTGGATGCCTTCGTCTTTGACGGAGGCGAGTCCTCCTCCTCTTCTCCAACATCGCTCAACCGCCTCCAGCTGTATGACGTCACTTTCTACATGGACGCCGTAGCACGTCATGCCTATACGTATGTCGTCTCCCTGGCAACCTGTTGTGCGAAACCATGTTCATAGTGTTCTGATTATTACGTAATACTTCAAAGGAAACAAACCGCTTTTTGTGACGCTTTTCGTCGTTGAAGAGTTGCTCGTTCTCAACAAAAGCTCGCTCAAGATTCTCTGCATAAATTGTTATTATCAATTATGACATCACAATGCACTTGATTGGTTTTATCTCAAAAGAGAAATCCATTGAGAGCAGGCAGCTGAGTAGAAGGGCCACAGCCTCGCACAATCACGGCAGGATCCACTCGCCCACTGGCATTTATTTTGTAAGAATATTCTGTCTTAAAATATTTCGTTAACGCTGCGGGAATATTTTGACGCAAGGTCGCGCTTGAGTGCGGATATAACTTAATTTAAGTTCGTATAAATCTGAGGGTAATCCCCCACCACCCCACTGCTGAGTGCGTCATAACTGGAGTTAGTTCGGATATCAATAATTTTTACTATCCGGATAACGGATATATCCGTATATTTGGAATTTATCTAACCGGTTAACCGGATAGATAACTGCTAAGTGAAACAATCGGTTTCACGAGGTTTGCATGAAAATTGGATTGTAAAATCATTGCACAGTTTTATTGCAGATCTACGCACACGCGCAGTACGAGAAAAATCACGCAAATTTAATGTTCACTGCTTCTGCAACGCCCTCCTTATAAAGCACAATGCATCATTCAATCATTCATAATGCTTTCTTTGTGACGTGATACTAAATTTCACTCGTGCATTTTACGAGAATTTACGTAAAATTTCACAGAAATTGTATAGGCTACCAAGACTACCGTTTATGAACGTTTCTCTCTTTTTCTTTTCCTTATTTAGGCCAGCATTCATGACAAGTTGTTAATTATTCAAATTTAATGATATTTTTCGATTGAGGAATGCAGATATGGAAAAATTAAACGATATAACTATTTATGACGTCATAAGTTCTTATGACTTGGCTCGTCAGTAAAAATTTAACAACCAAAGCGGCTCTCGGGTTCAAAAAGGTTGTCCACCCCTGGTATAAGACAATAGAAGGGTGAAAAAAGGTTTAATTGCGCTCAGCGGGAGTCAGCCTCTACGTAACAAAGAATGTTCAAACTTATTAAAAAGTGTAAAACGCATTAGCAACGATACTCTTTTAACCGGTTAACCGGCAGATTTATATCCGGATATCAGATAGAAAAAAACCCTGCGGTTAACCGCTATCCGGATAATCCAACCCTAGTCATAACCAGACAACACAGACGGTGTGATGAAGCGCTTAATATAAATGCAAGATTATTCCGGATTCTCAATTGAGGTCCAGGCTTGGCGTCGGTGTCATGAAGTCGCTTACAACGTGATCTATTGTTACGTCACAATATCAGCACGCGCGCCTGTCTTTGTTATTGATTTTCGCTTTACTTGCAATATCGGTTGCTTCACTGCCTCCGTTTTGTATTTTTGGAAGTCCCCAACACAAAAACAAAACCCACCTTGATAGCTGCGATCTCCCTCGTCTGAACCTCCCCATTTCTCATCTGTCCCCCACTAGGTGGCGGTGATGTGGTGCTGGGTTTTCTGCAAACTTTAACAAAGATTCAAATTTACTTAGTGCCGAAATTACTGCTTCGAGTTATTTTGAATATCGCTGCTTGGACTCACTTGTGTAGACGAGCACGCCCGCCAGCGCCAGGACAAGCAGGATGAGAAGCACGAGGGAAGCTTTCACCCAGCACCGCGTCGGACCCCTCTCCCTCCGGGGAAATCCCGACATCGCTTCATCTGTAGGTCAATATGGTCACTTCCTTAACGTACTATGACATCACAAAGCAGTTACCTTTTTTCTTTGCCGATTTGGAAGCGACCTCGACATTGACGCTTTCCTCTTCAACTGCTCTCAACATCACTCTTGAAGCCGCGTCCGGTGGCACGTCATACATCGAACGACCTGTTGTCAAATAGGCCTACAGTTAACTATGACGCAATAATCGAATATATGTTTCATGCAACACTGCCCTCTACAAACACTCCTACCTGGGTTTGTGGTGGTGACGTAGCGGGGTTCTACGTCATCCTGACTCCATTCAGAATCAGCCATGCTGCATCTATAATCCGGCGACACCATGCCGTCTCTTCAAAGCTAAAGCTACTGCAACCTGATCGCGCACAATTGACTGCTTCCCTTACTGCATGCGCCGACGTCATTTCCGCAATCTGTTGTTTGCGTTAGTCATACTTCCGATTGTGACGTAACAAAAATTGATTAGATGCAACGCATGTGAAACTGTCATACATGGTGTGACATCACAGTAGCTGCGTCGCTTCCACAATCAGCAGCCAAAATATAACTGGTTGCCATGGAAAATAAATCTTCTGCTGGATCGCTGCTGCGCCGAGGCTAATATACGGTTAATTCACGGTGGTCTTGGCTTAGCTTGCGAGACTTCTTTAACTTACTCTGTCGTGTCATCAATTGCTTATGCTGATAAGTTCTAAGCCATAGGTCCATTGCTAGCTTAAACGACTTCTTTGAAATAAAAAACCATCTGCATCTGAATGTGAAGATTTACTGACATAATGTTTTTTGCAACGTTTTTACCAATAAGTTTCTCAACCACAGTTAGATTCGCCATATTATTTGTGCTTTGATCTTTTCCATGACATGGCGCATAACTGAAGAGTGTCAAAACCGTATTTTCACGATCATCTGTTCTTTTCATACTGCGGTTCATCCCTGAAAGAATGAGTTCAGGGAGCATATTATGACGTCATAACAAAGAAGTGAAGCCAATTGCGGAGATGTAAATGTTTAGGAAAATTTAGCCATGCCAGCTTTTACTATTTCATGGGTTTATGACGTCATATGAAAGTTTGTGAAAATCCCTTCCGTGGTTGGAAATTTTCTGAAATTGACAAAAGCGGAAGTAGCCAGTCTCTACAGCGGAAGTGATGTAATATGGCCCGGTCTGATCATCCGTGAAGCTTCGTCAGTTTCCAAAATAATTTATTTCAAGAAAAAGATTTCTCTCGCGTTTACGCAACCTGTGTGCTTTATTACATCACAGAGGTAGCATGGTTCATTGAAGAAGATGATTTGAATTTCCCGGGAAACTTGCTCCATGAAATACCGGCTCGCTTGAAGGTTTGCTCCATTTGATCAACGACGCCTGTGACGTGTTAAACAACAAATCTTTTTATTTCTCGGAAGAAAGATTTTTATCACTTAATACGTCATCAGCAGATGGCTCGCGCTTAAGTCAATTTTTTGTCGCATGTGTCATAATTTAATGAATGTGGCGTAACAATAAGCGTCATGCGCTACATTATCGCCATTGTTGTCTTTCAATTAAATTTTTGAGTTCTTCTATTTTATTCGTTACATAAAATTATCACGTTTAATGTGAAAATTCTTTGATTTCCGTTCCATTGAGATTAGTATTTGCGCTTAGCGGCCACCATTGTGCTCGACAATCGCTCATTGTTAAAATAACCGGAGCCTTATATTAATCGCTCCGTCACAATTGGACGCAATAAACCCTTGTCTTGGTCGCAAATGTAACGACCAATCAATCTCGTCCTAGGTTTGATCCCAAATTTTCTCTCAGATATCAAAGAAGGCTCCGCTCATATTTTGACGTCACTGATTTGAAGCTTATTTCAGTGGAGAATGACATGACCTTGTCACGATGAAGATACTTTGGAGCTAATTTCACTGTCATTATGACGTAAAGTG
This sequence comes from Clavelina lepadiformis, assembly GCF_947623445.1. Lineage (NCBI taxonomy): Eukaryota > Metazoa > Chordata > Ascidiacea > Aplousobranchia > Clavelinidae > Clavelina > Clavelina lepadiformis. The sequence goes on along the minus strand of NC_135244.1, from coordinate 165,790 downwards.
ACGCAGAAATAATCTGAGTATGATGCAACGAGCAAAGAACAAATCAATTGTTTCATCACAAACAAGTAATTAACGAAAACTATTTCATATTGTCACGTTTTAATATGATTTTATAACGTCATAATGAGGGTAAAATTTAGATACTGCAAAACATATCAAGGACAAAGGTAAGAGTTTTAACTGACCTTGGAAAGAAGGTCACGTTCACAGTTAATTTATGACATACTTATTACGTCATATTGACCGGAACCTTCATAATGACGAAGACGTCTTGAAAATTTCTACAACAGCATAATTCAAAAGAAGATTTCAAAAGTGTTTCCCTCTGAAATTTATTAATTTTATTTACCTTCCAGTTCTTTTCATTGAACCAACGCTTTTACAAAACAATTTTCTAGAAAGAGAAAGTGTTCTTGGAAACCAAACGATTCAAATCCTACTCTTTATACACAAAAGCCATAATTATGCGATGATATAGTATTATAGTGCATAGCAGAACAATGATTATTATTGATGTCATAATACATTTTTTCTGGTTCCAACTTACATATACATAATTATGGCGGACGTCTCCACATAAGTCTCATTCAATTGAGGCAAGTCGCCTTGAAGAGCATGAATAGCGAAGCCCAGCTAAACACATCGGCTTGTATAGAGTTTTCCCGCCTGAGTTCGGAGATTCGAAATACGGCGGAGGGGGAGCATATTCTTCGATCAAGCGAGAAATGCCCGCGCACGCCAAAGTGCGCCAGGTGTAGGAACCATGGGTTAGTGAACGCACTGAAAGGCCACAAGAGGTATTGCAGGTGGAAGGAATGCTTCTGCCCCAAGTGCAATTTGATCGCCGAGCGACAGAGAATCATGGCCGCCCAAGTGAGAAGTTTTTTAAGTTGATAAAAAGTAGATTAAGCTGATGTCGATGTTTAACAGAACCGATGATGAACTGACTGTGGTGCTTTATACCCCGAGGTATCGGGATAGAGTCCAGATTTTTTGTCACAATCTTTACTTTCGCTTCTTAGCTTTGGGTCTTGTGACGCCTTAATGAAAGTACGTTAAACCAATAAGAATGAAGCTTGTAGCTCACTGCGTGTGCGAGACAACTTTGTGTCGAAACCAACCTTTGAGAAACGCGAATCTGGGAGACCTTAAACTTTCCAAGTCTAAAATTCCAATTCGCTCAGGGTGATAAGATTTTGTTCTTATCTTCATCATTCTCCTTTTCTATTGCTTTCAGCCTTTATTTCATCACAATTGCATCGCACTTTCTCAGTGTTAGGCTAAGTATTATTACGTCACAGGTCGCTCATCGACGTCAGCAAGCCCAAGAAGAAAATGGAAGTCAAAGATTTATTTACGGAGCTTCTTGCGGAATGACGTCACAAAGTATAAAGCGCACGGTGGATGACAAATGGGAATCCCCCAACACAAGCGGATGGATAGACGGTGAAGATCAGCTGCGAGTTAATGTTTTGCAAAGAACAATATTTCTTGAATTTATCTCTAAATTATTTTGATGATATTTCATGATCTCAGGCCAAAAACGAGCTCGAATCGAATCGACAGCGCCACCTGCTGTTTCAAACTACCGTTCTACGTTATCCGGCTTTCGAAAGTGTTCTTCACAAAAGGGCGCTTCGAACGTGAGAACCGATGAAAAGGTTTTTTCCCCGGAAGTATCGCAGGACTCTGACGCGCCGTCTAGTGTGCCAAATTACACTGACTCCAAGTTAACCGAGGCGAAGTAAGTGTCTGGATTTTTCCAGTTAATCATTGCGGTCAAGATTTTAAAGTTGATGAGCTATGTTTCAGCCTTAAAATGCTGCGTCGGATTTTCCCGCGCGAAGAAACTTTATTTCTGGAGAAAATTCTTGAGAAATGCGGTGACGACCACCTCAGAGCGATCGAAGAGGCAAATTTGATTGATTCTCGTTTATCAGGAAAAATAAATAATTTTCATCTCATCTTTTGCGAAGCTCTTTGTTAAAACTCGACATTTTGATTCTAAGATTCTAAACCGCGATTCCTCCAGTGCAAAGTGCTCGGTGGCGCCATCACCTGACAACAATTCCGTTTTCTCAGCCTCATCCATTATAGCAACGCTCATATCAAATGGTAAGCAGTTTATCAGCTTTATTAGTCATCGTGACGTAACAAGCGATTCTTTAATTTCAGGACCCGGAAGTTGGACTTCCGATCTACTCAACAGGTTTTCTTCCCTACTCGAGAGCGTCACTTCCGGGATTTATAACAACTTCCTTCCGGGACAGTATCTCGGACCCGAATCTCTCCGTCTCTCGTCCCGGGCACAAAATCAGCCCCTCCTCATGCACGAACACTTTCTGTTTCCAGGGTTTGAGATATTTGGTGGCCTCCAACCCCCTAAGCCACCGAGATGTGCTAGCCCTCCTTTGACTGCTGCCAAAACATCGGGGCCAAGTGCGTGGCGCCGCCAAATCCTGTACGACTCAGCACCGACGACTCCTCTTAATATTTCTTCCGCTGCGGCAAATTAAAATGACGTCACAATATGTTTATTTGTCAGCTATGTAACATTACAAAACTTTTCTTTACTTACTCGAGTATTGTGGTGACGTCATTGGTGACATCATGGACATCTTGTCCAAGAACAGTCTTGTTGGATGTTTTTATCACAGAGCAAATTATTACACGACAATGCAACGACGAACAGGAAAGCAGGAAGTTTAAATCAATCCATGATATATATGATATGATGTATGATATGATATATGATATGATACGACCCGCTCACGACGCTAAAAAGAGCAAGAAGTTTAAACAACGAACAAGCGTAAAATTGCATCGTTTATGCAATTATTTACAAACTTGTTTCTATTAACAGCAAAGAGCTTGACAAAAGAGTTTTTAAAAGATTTTCTAGACCAGTTCAGATTAGATTGGATTCGGCACCGTTTGTGCGCCTTGAAACGGTCTGTGTCCTTATACGTCAAAGTTGGCTTCTGGCCTGATCAGTTTATTAGGATGTAACTTGCTATGGTGATGAGTTGTTTAAACGAGATTGATTAATGGAAATTTGGCGTCTGCTTTGGAATGAGGAGAGTCAATAGAAGAAATATTAACATTCAAATGGGAATAAGCTCATCTCTACCACATAACAGTAGATGCGAGTTCGCTAATGACGCAATCGATTAGCATTGATATCATACATGCCTTCTCACTTCTTCTTAGTTTTAAATGTTTCTTTCTTTTTGTCTAGACTTACTATTTTTTGTGATTGAAAACCGGGACGCTTCAGAACAACGAGCCTTATCAGATAATGGTTTTTGCAGAACTAAATGCAAACAAGTATATTACCGGTACGAAATAGTTCTTTCAATAACCTAACCGCAAAAAGAACACTTCTTCCTCCCTGTGTCATAAGCAAGTGACACTATCGAGAAGAAATTTGAAAAATAGAATTTCTATGTGATGCACAGCAACAATAAAATTTACATAGAAATTGGCGGCAGTGTTGAAGAAATTTGTCCAGTTCTGGAGATTTTTTGATGTTTTCAACTGCATTGGGGTGTTTCACGTTTCAGTGTAGCCTACATGTAAAAAGTTATTTGGATTTTAGCCACTGAATCTCCTTAAAAGCCAAACAATTCTAATTTTAACACGGTTGGCAGGCCAGAGAGCTATTGCATACTACACGCCTAAGCCTATGTCTGTGAGTGCCCACGCAATACCGGTATAGGCTGCAGCCTAACATATACGCGCCATAGGCACATAGTGGAAAGTCTGATTTTTCTCATAATGAGAAGGAGTTTGGCGCCAAGCCAAATCGCAAAGCGTCGTAGAAGTGAACCAGAGGAGGAGAAAAAAAAAGAAAAACGTTTTTATTCTCCAGACATTTATCGATCATCATTCCGAGAGCCCCTGCAATTATTATCTAACAATGAAGACATTGTTGAGTCCGTAAAGTCATTGTCTTCACACCCAGACTCCGCTTCCACTTGCCATGAGAGATTCATCAAACAAATTTTATCAAAACCCTTTAAAATTCCTCTCCCACATTACAAGGGAGGTTTTTTACAAGGAAGAGGTTTGGGCATCAGGAGGCAGTTGCTACGGAAACCACTTCACGATCCATTTGAGGAGGATGCGCTTGTTCTCTTCTCTCCCCCGGACATTTCAACTCATGAAGTCCTGAAGATGGAAAAGTCACAGATACCAGTACACGTTGTTGTTGACCCTGTCCTTTCTAAGGCTGGTTATTATTGGTTGTTTTTGCATTATGACATGTACAGTGGCCAAGCACTTTAAACTTTCGTCTGGAAACATTTTGCATTAATTTTGAAAAGCTTTAAGTTGTTTAATAACTTTTGTCCAAATTTTCTTTGTTCTTCTGAACTGTTTTAGTGGAGTAGTGAGCTAAATATAATTTAAAACTCTGTTCTAGGTCTTGAGGCCTCACCAAAGAGAAGGTGTCAAATTTCTTTACGACTGTGTTACTGGCGAAAGGGTTAAGGGGGCTCATGGTTGTATAATGGCTGATGAAATGGGGTTGGGGAAAACTCTACAATGCATAACCCTCATCTGGACCTTGCTTAAGCAGGTTTGACTTTTTTGTTAGACGTAGTCAAGGATGGTTTCGAGTTAAGCATTTCATTGAATGTGCAGGGTCCACAAATAAAACCAATTATAGACAAAGCTGTTGTTGTTTCTCCTTCAAGTTTGGTTAAGAATTGGGAGAAGGAAGTCAGTAAATGGTTGAGTCATCGAGTACACACCCTTGCCATTGACTCTGGATCAAAAGATGAGATTGATCGGTGAGCTCACATCAAAATCATTTATTGTTGTTACCTAAGAATTTGAGAATAAATGTGCAACGTAAATTTCAATGATTTAGAACTTTTTAATTTAGCAAACTGGAGCAATTTATGAATGACAGAGGCAGAAGAGTTTTCACTCCAATTCTGTTCATCTCGTATGAGACATTCAGACTTCATAGCACTGTTCTGCATAAAGGGAAGATTGGGCTCATCATCTGCGATGAAGGACACAGGTTCCTACATTTCTGTGCTTTCTCGATTCCACAAACCATCAACCTGGTTTTTATTGCAGGTTGAAAAATTGTGAAAATCAGACGTACTCAGCATTGAGCAAAGTGAGCTGTGAGAGACGGGTGTTGCTCTCGGGAACTCCCATTCAAAATGATCTCCTCGAATATTTCAGCTTGATCCATTTCGTCAACACAGGAATGCTCGGAAATGCAGCTGAGTTTAAGAAAAAGTGAGTGTCGGTTGTGTGGACATAGAAATCTTACTTGTAACGTGATGTTTCGATTAGGTTTGAGCTTCCTATTCTTCGTGGTCGTGACTCAGGCGCAAGTGATAAGCAGAAGGCAGCTGGTGAGGAGAAGTTAAGAGAACTACTGAGTTTGGTCAACAGATGCATTATCAGGAGGACTTCCGATATTTTGTCCAAGTTTGTCAATTTATTATTTCCAATTATAAACATTTTCAACAAACATAAACCGGGGATTTTACAAACATGTCATGAAGGTATCTACCAGTGAAGACAGAGCTCATAATTTGCTGTCCCTTGACTTCAATTCAGCGACAACTATACAACGCTTACGTGAGAAAACAGGACTTTCCTGGGAAGTCTGGCAATGGATTAAGTGCGCGCGGCCTTTCAGCAATTACTCAACTTAAAAAAGTTTGTTATGCCTCAAATTCTTTGATTAAATGCGACGTCACATCACCAATTCCCACTTGCATTGTTTGTTAAAGCTCTGCAACCATCCAAGCCTAATTTATGAGGATTGTGTCTCAAAAGATGACGCTTTTCGAGAAATTCTTGATTTATTCCCATCAACGTTCAGTGGAAAAGAGATCCAGGTGCTTAAAAATGCTGTTTGTGATGTGCTGCGCTATGAATGGCTTTTTTTTGCAGAAAATTTCTTTTAACAAAAGTAAAATTGTGTCAATGTTGTGCTTAACACATAACAAAAAGTTTCACTTGACAAAATAGAAATTCCCCTAATTTTCCATACGAAAGAACATCTGATCCTTTTACAAGATGCTTTTCTGCAAAATGTAATGAAATTGATTCTTATTCACTATTCACATCAAACCTGATTCCCCTATTTTCATTTTTGCTTATTTTTTGCTCCATGAGCTCATGGTTGCGCCGCAGTTTGTTTTCGAGTTTTGCAATCATATTAATCAAGAACTTGAAAAGCTTGCTGGTAATGTAACAACGAATTGATTAAATGTTGGGTTGGCATCTGATCGTGGCCATGCTAGGAGTAAAAATGCAGTCACTGGCCACATTTGCAAAATATTTCAATGCAAAAGCAACAAAACACATGCATTGTATCCAGTTTGTTGCACACAGTGTGACTACTTCAGGCTGCTTTGTTACAGCGCGTTTTTGTCTAGGGAATGTATTAAACGTTTCACAGTCATTGTCTGTTCATTTTGATGCAACTGCGGTAAAAAAGTGAATCATTTCTTATCCTCACCAGTCATGCCGCAGCAACCAAGCATCAACTTGTCGTACGTTTTTATACTGTACAGGAAAGCATGTAGTGTTCGCCATCCTGACCGCTAGACAGCAGCAGGAACAGCTTAACAATACATTTGGCAAAATTTCTTACATCTTGGTGTCCCTGGTAAGACTGAAACGCAATGTTTGATTGGAGTCAGCTTAGCAAAGCAACCGTTTGGCGCCTTCACCATCACTCCGATGTGTCTTTTATATCGTTTTGTCTGCTCAAAAAATTTTCATGTCCAAACCTTTTCAAGTAATCCTTCACAGCAGGTTAACGTTCAGGTATCTATGCGTAGCTCACACAGAAAGCACCCAAAAAGCATCACATTCACTCTAATAGACCAATTGCACACTAAAGATGCTTGAATGAAGATGTCAGTCACGTGACACTTTTTGAGGACAATCAACTGTTTTGCCCATATTTTACAATGCAGACTTCTTTTTGTTGGTTTTTTCAATATTGTAAACCAGTTTATTTTAGAAATTTGTTTATATTTTGGTAGATTCCATACCTACAATTTCTCCACAATATTGTAACTAAAAAAACAGTTGTATGGATATGGTCTGTACTCTGTATATCCGTCTACTGGTAGTTCAGTAACTAGGGTACCGTACCATTGTAAGTTACTTTCAAGCCTAAAATAGACCTATTTAAATTTCTTTTATCAAACTCTAACTAGGTTATTCTCGTTTAGTAACTTTTAACGTTGTAGACTCATATCATAGGCTATAGGCCAGTGGTGGGCAAACTGCGGCTCGGCGGCATGTTTTTTGTGGCTCTTCTAGTCGAATCGTAAAATTCAAAAAAAATTGCAAAGGCTACCAAGAGTACCGTTTATGAACGTTTCTCTTGTTTTCTTTTTTTTTATTTAGGCCAGCATTTCGTTTATGACGTAACACTAGACATAGAATCCGACATCGTTTTCAGGTATAGACTCAATACTCTATGACAAAGGTGGGCAAAGTGCGCCTCGCGACAAGTTTTTTAGTAAGTTTTTTATGTCTTCTAGCTGAAAAGTAATATCCCAAACTGACTACTAATAATATAATAACCAAATTGACAAACATTACTGATTTTGCGGCTCGCTGGTGTTTATGGTTTTCCGCAAGTGACTCTTTCATTGAACAAGTTTGCCCACCCCTGCTATAGGCTTTCACACGCAGCTTGACTTTTCAATGGTTCGCCACTCGGGACTTGTCCCGGCGTTTGTCGGAATGCATATATGAGTCGTGATCTATGAGCTTTAAAGACGTAAAACGAAAGCGGTGCTTATAAAAAATTAATGCGCACAGCGGATTGTTCGTGTGCATATATTGTAATTTAGCTGATGTACCACATGCAGTTATTAACAGGTTTGCATTGTTAAGTCTAAAATTCAAAATCTGTCTTATCCTTGATTTTTTTCATGTCCTGTTGTATGCTTCGGTTTTCACATATCTCAAGTTGTGTTGTCTGAGATATCTATTAAACAAAGCTAATCGAACAAGCAAAATGAATGAACTGTAATTAGATTTGCTACCTGTAACAACCATAGAAATCAGGTCCAACAGTTTTTGTTAGAACTGATCTTGCGAAAACATCAGCATGACTGGACGGTGAGTCTCACGCTTTTTATGGTGATGAGCCACATACTGAAGAAATAGGAAAATAATGTCAATTTTGTTCATAGGAAAATACAGTAATAGTTTTGCAAATACTAAGCAAGTCTACTTTGATGTTTTGACGTTTTTTAGCCTGAGTTGTCGGGAAAGCTGATGTTGGTTGATTATCTCCTGGCTATGATTCGATCAACGACCGACGACAAAATTGTCCTCGTTTCAAATTACACTCAAACCCTCGATCTTTGTGAAAAACTTTGCCGTTCACGCAGGTTGGTTTGTGAGACAGATCTATCGCAGAACTAAGTTTCAATGCAAAACTTATGTTGAAGATATTTGTTTGTCCGCCTCGACGGTTCGATGACGATCAAGAAACGAGCGAAAGTTGTTGACAAATTCAACAATCCTACGAGTCCGGAGTTCATCTTCATGCTCAGCAGCAAGGCCGGAGGGTCCGTTCTATCTTCAAAAATGTTTTGTGGTGACTTGCTGGGACGATTGTTTTTGTCATAATAGATGCGGTTTGAACCTGATTGGTGCAAATCGTCTGGTGATGTTTGACCCTGATTGGAACCCAGCCAATGACGAACAGGCGATGGCGAGGGTATGGAGGGATGGACAGAAGAAGCCCTGCTTCATATACAGGTCGGTGATTGCGTCTGAGCTCTTAGCTGGCCACTTAGTGACGCTGTTATCTCTATGAAGGCTCCTGGCCACCGGGTCCATTGAAGAAAAAATATTTCAGCGGCAAGCCCACAAGAAGGCGCTCTCATCGTGCGTGGTTGACCAGGAAGAAGACGTCGCGCGTCATTTCTCACGTGATCAATTGCGCAACCTTTTCTCAGAGATAGGAGATGACGTAATGGCGAGCACGACTCATCAAAGTCTGAAATGTGCCAGGTAGGATAATCCCGAGTGCAATAATATTTTTATGTGTAAGATGCGAATTGAATCATTCACTGTGTATATATGATGTCCCTAGGTGTGTCAATAGCATTCAAGTGCGCCCTCCACCGGCAGACGCGGACCGTAATTCAGATTTATCGGACTGGTTTCATTGTTACAAGACAAAAGATATCGCTGACCCTTTGTTACGTCAGATATGGAAACAATCTGGAGCTACTTTTGCGTTTTCTCAAATTTCTCACGAGGAGCAGAGATTGACGGTGTGAGACACTACCTAATATATTGACGGTGTGAGACACTACCTAATACATTGTCACATAAATTCAGTGATTTCTTAAAAAGATAAAAACAGGCAGAAGTTATAGAAAACTGCAATATATACAGATTGTTGTAGAAAAGTGCACCTAAGGATATATGGATTGTACAGCTAGGTAACTACTGGGAAAGCAATATATGAATGTGCAACTAAGTACCGCAGGTATGACGGGATGGTTTTAAAACGTCGCCCCTAGGACCTGGACAAAAAAGAATAAAATGCGCTGAAGCAAAATGAAACAAACTTGCCGTCAATTATGACATCACAATGTATATCATGCAAGTGTTTGAGAGTAGAGTTTTGCAGTATGCTTAGAGTAATAACTCTGTGGTGTGTGCTTGCTTCTCACTTTAGAACTTGTTTCTGTGCAAATCACTTCTACAACGAGTTCAAATCATGACTGAGGCGACAGGCGATAAATTTCCTTCGCTGCTGTCGTCCTTCGAAACTTTCTTCATGTCCACCACCTGACAAACACATTTATCATTCGTCTCCTATACTGTGTGACGTAATAATAGGGAAGTGTTTCACTCACAATTGGAGCGGGAGACTTCTCGCGACGTCGGCTCGAACTTTCGCTTTCTTTGTCACTCCTTCTGCGCTCAGATCTGGCCGAGGACATTCCGGATTTGTGGGACCTGCGTGCATTGAAGTTGTCAGACAGCTGCTGGTAGAACGCATGATAGGGACCTACCTGTGTGACCTATCGTCCCTGTTTGAGCCCCGATCTCCCCTCCTGTTGCTCCCTGACGATGACCTTGACCTTCTGTCTGGATAATGGCTGGAGTGTCGCGACTTCTTCCCGTCGCTGTACACTGAGCTGGAACAAGAAGTCCAACAAGTGACCAATATTGACCAGCAAGCCGATTATATCTTATTATTACGTCATAAAACTGATCTGTGCTGTGGTAATTTGAAACTTGGTTGGTTGTTAACCCTCCATTACTGGGGCTGCAATCCAGGCATAATACAAGCAAATGATATCTGTTTAAGGATGTAGAACGTAAAGCAGCAATACTAAATCGGTTGTTAAAATAATCAGGTTATGAGCGTAAAATAATCATGGCCGTCTATTATGCTGATGTGCGGCATCTCACAAGTCATTCAACGCAACAATTTTCTTTGTTTAGCAGCACAAGTTTTCAGCTAAACTTGCATTGCACCAAACTGGACTGACCGGTTTTGTGGAGTATTTCAACAGCGTGCAATTTGTACCTGGCGTGCACTGACTGGTCATCCTTGTGTCTGTCCTTATCTGTGCTCTCATTGGTTGGAACAGGTTGAAAGTCGATGTCATCACCGGCAGATTCATCGACCTCGTTCCGACCCAACAACTTGTCAACCCTGCAATGCTCCTAAACTAAATAAATGAGAACTTATGCGAGAAAGCTCACGGAGTTGCACGAACCGTTCTCGAATGTTCAATGCTGGTAGATTGGGCTTCTTTATCTCGGACATTCTGAACCGCAACCTCGCCCACTTTGAAGGCTTCAGAGACACTTTCCCATTTGTCATGTCACGCTTGAACACTTTCCACGTTCGATGTGAGAAGAATGTTGAAACTGCGTACGATATGAGCAGCAGGAAGAGCAGAATCTGGTGGAGGAGCACGAGTCAAGAAAGGTTTCCGTCAACTCAACTCATTCAACTTACCGTGGCGAATATGTGGTTCCCGTAGTAGGAATTATGTCCCAACATGAGTGAAAAGTAATCAGAGCAGTCACGAGGGTATCGAGTGCAGTAGGAGCCATAATCCAACGACTGGCTGAATGTGAGCCCACTCTGATACCCATAATTCCCCACTGTAAAGTATTCAAAAGGAAGGATTAGCAAGCACACAACACTGGTAACCGCACCCATTGAAAATTGTGATATTCACATCCATTAAATCCGTTGCTTCCTACTCCTCCAGTTAACTGAGATGCGGTGAGTCCTCTCCCCATGTCCCACCTCCACACATTCGTGGCTTCCAAGATGGCAGCAAACAGGGTCGAGAAGAACATCGCGATGTTGAAGTAAAGCTCCTGGAGATCAAATGGGATGTTTTTATCGCGGAAATGATGGGGCAGCCGACAACATTTGACGTACGACAGTGGGCCACGCAATGTGGGCGTAGTTCAGGTGCTGGCCGCTGAGGAAGATGGCGTACATGCAGAGTGTGGCGAGGAACACGCATATCGTGAACAGCATGACGATGTGAAATGGCCAGGTCACACCGTCAATCACAAATAAAGTTCTCCAGTAAGGGGATGCACCAATTATTATGAAGGTCAGAAGTGCAATAAACTGCAATAAACATATATTATGACATAAGTTGAATACACATTTTATTTCATCGCAACTCATGCTGCACTCACAACTGAGGTTATCTTGCATATTCCCTGCAGAGATTTTGCATAATTTCCATCGCATGAGCAGAATCCTCGAGCTCTGCTGCGTCTCTCTCTTGCAGGGTGCGAAGCTTTATTTGTTGAGATTTAAAAGAAGTCATTATGATGTCACAGTGGCAAGAAAACAATACATTCCATGAAAATTTACGAATGTTCACATAAAGCTTAAATGTTATTGTACAAAACTTGACCCGAAAATTAGACGTACCGTTTAGCCCATACACATCTGTCATCTTGCCAGACCTAAACTTCACAACTACGTGCAATGTCTACCATCAATTTAAGAATAACACCAATTATATAAAATGATTCACTCCTGCTGATCAGATCGGAATTTTGTTGGTTCTAGAGTGAGGACAAATTCAATAAAAAATTAATTTAATCAGAAGCATCACTGAGGCAAGATTCATTAAAATGTGAAAACAGATGAAATCGGTTAATTGCATAAAATGTTTGGTCCAAGTTGCTAATGATATGTTCAAATACTTCGCAATCTCCTGACAGCTACAGAGCCGGAAGCACAGGCAAAAGACATCTTATTAACCTGTCATAATGTTTGGCGTTATCATCAAATATGAAAAGAAGGTTGATAAGCACAATCATAGTTGAAGTAAGAAAAAAGAATGCAGCATTGTACAGTAAAGGCTGTTGTACTGTTGGACATGATCAGAGGTAAAATGAAGGAAATCGCTTTGTCTTAATAGCAAAACATGAATGAACAACCAAAACCCATGTTGTGCAACAAAAAGTTCATATGCCAGATGTAACCACTTAAATAAAGCAGTAAATGGCGGTTGGTAGAAGCATGCTATTGCTATCAGCTGCTAAGCTTTCAGTTAATCTCCCAACATATTAAGCAATAAAACTGATATTAAACTTGATGCCAGACGTCTCTAACTTAGGCACAAATCAACCTCTAATAGTAATCAAAATATTTACATGGTACAAAATTTACGATGATATTTGAAATTAACATTTAAGCTGTACATACTTTTCCCCGTCTACCTAACCTCAGAATGAAGATGGCGAGACAAGACGATAGCAATGCAAATTTTATGTCGAAGCAGTCAGTGAAAGCAGGACTGCTTTGAAGCAGCAAAGCAGCTGATAATAACAACTTAATTACAGTATTATTTGCAGGCCAAAGGCCTAATAAAAATATCGTCCAGTTATCTTTGTAACTTGGGGTGAGGAGAATTTAATGTAAGCTCAGAAGATATAATGTCCGTAGTTGAGGCAGCTGTACGCACGACGTTCATTAATGTGTGTGCCTAAATTTTTTATTCAAAATTTATAATAAATACACAAAAAATTGAGGCTCTTTGCACCCAGGATTTCTCATCGAAAACTGCCATACTTTCCAGTTTGCGATGATAATGTCTCTGTCTGGTTAGGGAGCAATGTAAAAAAATCTTGAGATTCACTGATATAGCCAGGCCCTGGCTATGCTTCAGTTCCTCAATAGACCCTTTCAGAGTTACTGTCTGGCTGGCAAGATTTTTTTGATTACGGATACTGAACAATGAATATTGTCGACCCACTATGATTCTTTTTTAAATTACAAGCGTTCTGAGCATTGGATTATAAAAGTTCTGCTCAGTTGAGTAGTACATGGATTCCCAACCTATGTCAGCATAATGTAGTGGAACGTGTGGCAACGAGATTCATTAACATACTTGCCGAAAATTTTACTCACGAAGCCGATTTAAAATAAACAAAGAATTGAGGCTTCAGTGAACACCATTATGTAGGTCGTGAGCTACTTTTCAGTCGTGTCCCAACATTATAATTGATATTTAATATTAGGCTGTAGGGTTAGGATTAGGGCGCCAGGCTGTTGGTGAGGATTTAAAGTGCAACTCGCGGGCCCCAGGCTGGGATCCATCGGCCCATAACAAAATGTTTTTCTGGTCGTCTAGGCTACAGGATACACTTTGACGCACTGGGAAAACTGTTTGGGCCCTAGCCTATGTATAGCCATACTGCCATAAGCCATTCCGCTTATCAACTGTATATTCTATGATTTATAATAGCCTAGTGTAATTTATATGTATAATGCCTGCACTGTATACCGATTAAAGAAAATATTCCGTAAACATTTCTTTTAAGATTTTGCTTAAATTATCCCAGTACTGTTTCCCTTAAAGTAACTGTCCCACAAATCAGAATGAAGTAAAAGGAACTTTACGAACAGCTCGAACTATTGTTGACAGGTCCCTTGAGCTCCGTCGTTGAGAAATGACGTCATTAATTAAACGTAAAAATCCATATCGAGGGAAAAAATTTCTCAGCGCAGGAACACAAGCTGCTCAATTAGAATAATGCTTGCTAATCTATTGCAGTATTACGGTGTAATACCATTCTGGAGAACAAAGAAAATCTAATCCTGTCGCCTCTTTTGCCACAATCACACTGGTTATATCTAATAAGTGATCGCAAACAAAGAAATGCGATGAACAAAAAGGAATGAAGACATAAAAAAGCCTATTCCCCTTGTGACTTTAGGGGCCAGAAATGTGGCGTATGTGGCTCCTGGAGTCTTCCTGGTAACAGTGGAATTTGGTCAAAAGACTGATTACAGAGCTATCTGACTCCAAATAAAAAATTAAGAAGGCGTGTTTCGTTCCTAGTGAGCACTGCTGCACTACACAAACTTTACCAATCAAAATAATCAGGCAACAAAGAAATAAAATACCAAGTTGAATGTATTATGCACCTCGTACAATAATGACCAGCGTTGTAATGACTCGAGGTAATGACTTGACTTGACTCGAGTCTCGGAAAGTAAGTTGACCAAGTCATTAAATCTTGGCTGTTAATTTATTTACCAACTGAATTACAGACATTTGATTTCATTGCGAACGATCGGTTAAAGCAGGGGTGTGCAACCCGCGGCCCGCGGGCCAAATGCGGCCCGCAAAGGAAAAATATGCGGCCCGCGGAGAAGTGACAATTTTGGACGGTGTGCGGCCCGCGAAACGAGTTTTAATTTAGTTTAGTCTGCTATGTGCAATCAATTCCAATCCCCTTGCAGTGCTGAATCAAACCTTGGCTGAATGTCTGTGACGCAACAATACCCTAACGGTTAGGGTATTCTTGCGTCACAGACAGACGATTAGGGCCTAACGGCTAGCTTGTGCAAAGCAAGAACGCAATTCATAAAGATGTCAATTGCTGAGCAGTTAGCATTTCAAGGAAAATGTAGACGCTGTTAAATAAGTAAGAAAGGGCAATTGAAGGTTAAGCAATTAGTAAATAATCTGAGAGATACAGCAGCTAAAGTATGTAACAGTCTTAACTAGCACCTTGAAATGACTGACTTACTGTAAACTGGTTTTCAGCTACAAACTTTTCACTCTGCAAATAATTGTAATATATATCAGATTTACTAATCACTCTGCAATGGCTAATTTTGTAGTAAACTTGCAGCAGACAAAAAAGAGAAAGTTGGAGGATGAGAATTGATGTTATTGATTTCGTGCTTTTAACTACGTGTATGTTAATTAAAGGTGTGGCCCGCGGTTTCAACCAGTTGTTGGGATCTGGCCCTCTTGTACAAAAGGTTGCACACCCCTGGGTTAAAGGTATAGCCCAGCCATGTCCAGCCCGAGGCCCAATCTGGGAAAACAACAAGAAATTTGTACAAACACTTTTTTGGGAAATTACGGTGTCTTCCTGATAAAATATCAATAGAAGTACACTAGTACTACCCAATAAAACACTGACGATGTGATATAATGATGTGGCAGTTCATTAAGAAAGAGCATTCTGCTGTAACCATGCGTAATAATGCTAACAACGGTTCTTGCAGTTTTAATGTGACGTAATAATTAGCGCATGTCATTAAATTTTGCCTGGTCGCGAAACCTGTCTGTTTGAAGGTTCTACGACAATTAACCGTGTGAAATTGACCGCGAACAAACTAACCGGGGACAACTGACCGTGACGTAAATTGACCGGAATCAAAATTGACCGGGAGGTAAATTGACCGTGCAAGTGCTGAATTATTGTGTTTAAGTTGATGGTAGTATATTATATGACCAGATATAACACAAAGAAACTGGAAGCACATGGTTAGCAAGCAGGTCACGGTTCACAAATGATATAAATCATTATTACTTAAAGTCTTAAATCATATAATTTGAATAAACAACGATGCTAATTTGGACTACTTATTTCATACAATTGTACGGTTAAAATGCATAGCGGTTGATTTGTGTCGCCGGCCAATTTGTTGCCGGTCAGTTGATCAAGACCAATTGTCGCCGGTTAATTTGTTCACGGTTAATTGACGTGATCCCCTGTTTGAACGTAGCTTCATTTCGTCATCATAATTAGAGAGGTGGAAAGCGACGAACGTGCAAGTGACTTAAGAGCACAAGATATAAATTTTAGCCTAGTTATCGCCATGTCTGAAAATAAAAAAAGAAAGATTGAAGACGAAAACAGCCAATTTCAGAAGGATTGGGAAGAGTTGTACTTCTTTGTTCAAGTGAAAGAAAAGGCCGTATGTTTAATCTATTTTTTTGATATGTCGCAAATCTATTTCAAGTTTAAAAGCTTTTAACTTGAAACGCCATTACGAACTGTAACACAAAAAAATAAAAAAACTTGAGTGAGCGAACGAAAAGCCAAGCTGCACTTTCTCAAAACTTCATTAAACGCTCAGCAAAACATATTCCAAAAGTAATCAGCTGAAGCAGCAGTAGTTGTAGGCCTACATGCCAGTATGCGCATCTCACACATTATTGCAAAAAATGAAGCCCTTTGCGGACGGCGAGTATATAAAAGAGTGCTTTATTGCAGCAGCTGAAGTAGTCGCATCTTACACAGTCAAAGAATTTCGCAAAATTAGTCTTTCTCATCAAACAGTAACACGTAGAATTGAGGTCATTTGGAGAGAAATACGTGAAACGCTGAAAATAACTTCGAAGAATTTTGCATATTTCTCGCTGACTTTTGATGAAACATCAGATACCGTTGACACATCTCAATTGGCTGTCTTTATTAGAGGCGTTGACAGCCAAATGAATGTGACTGAGGCATTTCTGGACGTTGTGAGCTTAAAATTAGAACAACTGGAAACGATATTAAAGATGCAGTGATCAGATGTGTGGGACTCCAGCAACTGGATTTGAAAAAACTTATCGGCATCGCAACAGATGGAGCACCATCAATGATCGGCAAAAATGTTGGAGCGGTTACTTTGTTTCTCCAGCAAACTGAAGCAGAACATTGTTTTCTGCACTTGGAAAATTTGTGTGCACATGTATTAAATATGTCTCACGTTATGACATTAGTAGTGAAATTAGTTGTGCTTTTTTGTAATTAGTTGTGCTTTTTTACACGAAAATTCGCTGGTTGAGTCGCGGCAAATCTTTAGAAAGGTTTTGGGATTTGAAAAAAGAAATTCGAATTTTTATGAAAGAAACATGTGATGACATTCCTCAATTATATGATAATAAGTGGCTTTTAGACTGAGCTTTTCTTGTTGACATCACAAAAAAGTTAAATGAACTCAATCAAAAACTTCAAAGCGAAAATAAATTGACCCCAGAGACCTATCAAGATGTACAAGCATTTACAAAGAAACTTCAACTTTACGAAAGTCAGCTGAAATATAAATCGGCTATTCACTTTCCATTATTGAATGGATTCGAAAGTGACAGCAAAGATTTTGTAAATACGCCAACGAAATCAACAAGTTGTTGAAAGCATTCAATGAAAGATTCACTTTTCTACAAAAAATTGACAATTTATTCCACATTTTTATGTGTCCATTTGACGTTCAGGTGGAATCAGCTCCAATGTATTTGCAGATGGAGTTAATCAGTCGAGTAAGGAATTAAAGCATTTTTTCGGAAAAAACAGAAAAATTGAGTTTTATGGAGAATATGTCCATGAAGACAAATTCCCCAACCTCAAGCAATTGGCAATGCGCATCACAGCAGCAATGGGAACAACAAATCTGTGTTAATCATTCTTTCCAAGTTAAAGATTGTGAAGTCGAAAAATCACAACAAACTGACAGATGGAAATATGATAAACCAATTACGATGAGCAGCGTCAAAAATTCCTATCAATATCAAAACAAAGTGCAATTGCATTCAAAAGCAAGTCTCACATTAAAGCAGTACATTAAGAAATATCTGATTTTGTATTTACATTTTGTGACTGAAAAACCGTGTAAGTTTGTATTATTGCTCGAAAAATTTTATTGTGCGGCTCTCAAATAAAATGCTAGATAATTTTATCTCTCGTAAGAATTTCGGTAGGACATGGCTATATACTATAGCCAATGACATGACTTGATTTGACTTGCATTGTATTTTAACTTTACTTGACTTGATCCAATCAGTAATTTGACTTAGGTCAACTTCCTAAATGACTTGACTTGACTCGAGTCCTGAAAAATGTCCTGGTTACAGCACTGATGATGAGTGATAACACTAACAAAGCAGCAATATGTTTAAAGGGAACAATGGTGAGACAACACTATAGGCCAATCAACATCTCATTCGTCTTCGTCCACTGCTCAACTGTCTTCTTTGTAACCATTCTACTTGTGACCCATTCTACTTGTCACCATAACCCATTCTACTTGTGACACCGTCACAGACGGTAGTGTGAGTTCTCCACAATACACGCTCTATACTCTATAGCAGGGATGTCCAACCTGCGGCCCGCTAGTCATTTTCACTCCAAAAGTATGTACTTCATGTGCCCATTTTTCTTGAAATTTAATAGGTTTTGTGGCCCATTCAATTATTTTAAGTGACAATGCGGCCAACTATAATAAAAGGTTGGACATCCCTTCTCTATAGTCTACTATTCGATCTCAGTTTTAAAGATTTTGAGGCGATTAAATATTGTTGCATGGGAAGAACACTTGGCAGTCACAGCCAACCATTAGAAGCCTGATACTTTACTTAACTTTTAAACTACCAAGAACCTCTTAAACCTGATGTTTATCAGATCGCAATTTAGCCTACTCTGTAGCGGCTTGGGTGGAATTTTTAATACCATTACATCATTTCTTGCAAAAGTGTTTTCTAGTAATTGATTGAAGTTAATTAGGCTTACCATAATTTTGTGGCTTAAAAGCGGGACGCTTTCGACATATGACGTCACAATAACATTTTTATCGAATACAATGAAATAAATAACAAACAAGATCACGAATTCTTCTTCAAGAAGTAGGCTACCGGTACGCTACACAGCAAAAACAATAATAAGAACATGCTAATGTTTTTGTATGGCTTCTATGCGATATGCCTATGCTGGCTGACTGAATGCCAAACCTGGACGTTTGGCCGACTGATCGGGACGCCGGGACAAGACGTTAAAAAGGGGGACTGTCCCGGCTAAAACGGGACGTATGGTAAGCCTAAAGTTAATGAACTTGTTTTTAGCAAACACTTCAACTGTCATTTGATATTTGGAAACTTGCTCTGAAAAACTTCGTGTAAACACTCCCTTTTAATACGTTTCCACGTTGTTTTCCAGTATCTATGCTGATAAGAAGTCTTTGTTGGAATTGCCCCCTTCTTAACTTTAACACTGATAAAATTACAGTATATAGTTGTCATTTCTGTGCAACCATTGTTGAATTTGATTTGAAGAAGTTCAGTATCAAGTTAGACAACTTATATTGTTGTCACCTTCATAAGACAATAATTCGTTAAGGTGAACAATTAAGTCTAAGATTGGAAAAAGCAGACAATGACCTTATGAGACTCATACATCATCCATCACCCACAATAAACAATTCAACTGACAAACATTGTAGTGAAATGGTTCAACCTTACAGGTATACAACCATTTCATTACAGAGTAGGCTATTCTATCCGCACGCAACAATAGAGTCCGATAATTTAAAAGATAATTAAATTAAAATACCCTCTTAAGGAGGCGTCATACACCAAAAAATCGTTGTTTTATTATACCGTTATTTTACTAAGAGACTGATTACTCGAAAAAATCCTCCATGGGGCTTTCTGAAATTTTGCATGTTAATTTATTATGCTTTGAACTACCTTTCCATAAAATGCCATCAAAAAACCATGATTCAAAGTTTTCTAACAGAGGCGAAAATTTGACACCAGAATGTTTGGCCTAAAAACGATTTTAGCTACTCTCATGGCTATTTTTAGCCTAATTCTGCAAGCGACCTAAGATACTCAATCAGGCGAATTGATCGGGTAATTTCCAGGCTGGAAAAAACACCAACCATGTTGACTTCTGATTGGTCTAAACAAGGTTTTTGAAGCCCTACGTAAGAGTCAAACAAAATCTTAGTTTCAAGTGTCTGACACCCCTTCAAGTTAAAATGGTCTCTTCGCATCTTTCAAAACACCATAGACATCTAAACCTCTCCCTGGTGACAACTCATTCCAAAAGATTTTCGGCGTTTCATCTAAGAATTGTGCTAAATAACAGTATTATCCGTGCATATATTTCCTTGTTATCAAGCTAACTTCTGAAGTAACCGACTGTAGCTTCATCCATGTCAGTGTTCTTTCTTCTTATATAATATCCACAATGCAACGCGAACTGCATGAATGGTTCCTGTTAAAACTTCTTTGATGTCTATAGACATCATGCACCCTTCTTATTTTATCTATGTAGAAAACCTTCACCAGTTAAATGGGTGTTTGCAAAATCTAGTTTTATTTGACCACAATCGTCGCCTTTCCTTCAGAAGGAGGCAAATTGAGGAATTGGCGCACCAAGTCAAAAATTTCTTCAAATCTCACGATGACAAAATCTTACAATATTTCCAGATTTTGTTAGTAAGCACTGACGTCGAACTTCAACAGATGGGGTGATGATTTCATAGAAATCATATATGGTTCTATACCAAAGTCTGGACATGTCACAGCGACCTCATGCGAATATGATCATTGTGAACTGCGACAGCTAGTGGCAGTGCAGTGGAGAGCGATGCGGCATTATTGTATAGAAAGGAAATACGTGCGTTAAGAAAGCAACATGGCAGGATTAGTAATAAAGATTTGAACCATTGTGCACCGAGTTGCGCTGAAGATTTTGCGGGATTGCCGCCTCACCCATCCCCGCCGATGTTTTCGCGTGAGAAGGACCGGGATAGGGTATTCCCCCACTTACTAAAAACAAAAGTCTGGTTAGGTTGGTTTATACTTTAAGAGAGTCATGTTTTGACTTGGACCGCACTGAACAAGACCACGCCATACTTACTAAGTGGCACTGTGCTGCAGTAAGCATTCAACCCGTTATGATGATTGTTGAAAGCCCCCTCATGGTTCTAGAATTTATAAAAAATGTTTTGAAAAGCAGATTTGGGATTAGACCAGCAAGCAGGCTACCTGGTAGTTATTTTGATGCTGAAGCTGAACCTGTCTGGCCTGGCTCTCCTGCACTGAGCTGTGGCGTGAGGAGATGGAGCCAGGGTAGTTGCTACTGGCACCAGACACTCCACTTGATGGCTGTGGCTCAGACGGAACATTGGAAGTGTACGGATCAGATGGGGACGAGTTGTGGGCTCCTGAAAACATCGATGCAAGATATTTGCTTGAAATATTTGAGCCCAAACAAGACCAGACATTATGACTAAGACATCTTTGACATTCACCTGCAGGGACAGATGGTGGTTGCCCATTGTAGTGGAAAAATGGATTTTTCAGATCAAGTGAGTTCTCCGATTTGCATCCGGTAGATTCCACCAGGGCTTCAATGTCAACATCATAGCTTTGCCTGCCAATGAAGCAGCTGTTAGTCAGAGAACAACCATATTTGAGTGCAAGCACCTACCTTTTGTTTGAGCGCAGAACGACCTTCCCAAGCATAACCTCGCCGGCTTTGATGAACAGAGGAGACCGGAGCAAGCAGCGAACTTGGTACCAATGCGTCAGCGCCTCGGTTGGTGCCGTTGACAACCAAACCGTGCTTCTGTTTAATTAAAGAAAAGCGATGAAAACGACGAACCAGGGTGATATTAAAGCTGGTGCAGGGACATACATTGTGCCGATGAACGCGATGTCAAACCAGAACGCGAATCCATGGACAGTCCCGGAAGTGTGTGCAGTGAAATGAAGAGGAATCTCTATCCTGTGTAGATCCTCCTCATTGGCTGTGGAAAAGTTGATCGTGTGTTTGGTGCTCTTCGCCATCAATATCCTGACATCAAACGTGTCCACAATCGGCTGCTTGAAATATTCTTCCACCTAGACAAACATTGACATCACGTAACTTTAAAACGACCTCATGACATCATCACTCACAGCGTCGTCTCGTAGCGGGCTGAGGTCTACGCCGTGGAAGGATTGCTGGTACCAGAAGTTTGCTTTGGTGAACTGCTCCATGTAAAGCAACTCGTCAGTGAAAGGTGCGATGTGGAGGTCGCCGACGGTGGGGAACATGAGACCTTTGTGAGGTCATAATCGTTTACTGCAACGAACGAGATGACGTCACAAGACAACTCACCATTCTGTTGCTTCAAAAACTTCTTAGCATGCAGGAATGTCTCCAACATGCGCTCGTTAAAAAGCATGTAGCCCATCGGCTCTGATATTATCACATCAACTTTCTCTGGAAGACTAATTTCTTCAATCTTTCCAGGAACAACAATGATGCGTCCTGCAGCATGAAAAGTTGAAAAGTCGATTTTATGTCAATGAACAGTTGTCAGTAACTATGTCAGGGAAAAATTTTTCAAACATTTGTAGTGGATTTAGATCAGTGCTTTTCAATCTCTTTCATGATGGTTTGCACCTTCTGGTGTCATGAAAATTTCATCTGCAAGTGATATACAGTCCAAGCTGTAAAACGTTTGGCAGGCTGACAATTTTGTCATTTGTTCTCATTTTCTTGGTGCTATGATACTTGGTTCATTTTACATAAAACAATCTGTACCAGAATTTACACATGTGTTTGCATTTGTAACCAAACTTTGACCCGTACGGAAACAAAGCACAACACACTTAACATAACCTTAAAATATTAAGTGAAAATTTGTAGTTTGCTTTAAGCACACATCACGTCCTTGATGTTATAATCGCTGTCACATACGTCACAGATGTGGGCAAACGTGTGCGTGGCGTTTTTGGCACTGCATATTATTGAAAATCTTTCTGCAATATAATTGTTAACAACTTTTCTATGATTTATGATCAAGTTGTGCGTCGGCTTCGCACAATGACAGTGGCAAGCACACCTGCGTACTGGCTGCAAGATACAAGCTTCTTGGAATGGGCGGCCATTGTGCTCGCTTCAACGGCGTAGACCTTCCTTGCTCCCGCTTGCATCGCAAAAAACGATAAAATTCCTGAACCAGCGCCAACATCCAGGACAACCTGAAGAAGTTGGATGAGACGAGAATAAGATGATTGACAAACCACCAACTCACCTTGTCTCTGAAATTGATGTAGTTTTGAAGCATCGCTTTCTGGTAGGTACCGGTCCGGATGTAATCCTTTAAAATACATAAAAATCACATAAACAATAACCAAGCAACAACAAAGTGAAGAAATTACGAGACACCGACCTGCATCATATTCTGTTGCTGAGAGAGATATCCATAAAACTATGACAAAATAAACAAGACTATTATAACAGGCATGTTTTGATAATGAATTATTGCATTACTAAGCACATGAGGTATGGAGTCCTTGCCTGGAAATATTGAACAGCGGATGATTCTTCAGTCCGTTTATCGAATGCTGAAGGTGACTTTGATCGGAAGTCAACGCAATCCTGAAATCTCTTTAGTTCTGAACAAAAAGAAGCGTTCACGTTCATACGACAAGAATTTAGTTTATTTTGTTTTACCTGAAGGGGTAGAAAACTTGAGTATGATACTTGAGTCGGCGTGAACATGAATAAGGTAGCGGTCGCTGGCCACCTTGCAATCGTCACTTTCCAGAGTCAAAGTACACTTCAAGTAAACATCTGGAAGAAAAAATTCAAATTTGGCGTTTCTTCCAAAACACGAGTTTAACCACATGAGATGTAATTATGTCATCGTTAACCAGCACCATGAAGATCTTATAACGAGCTGAAGTGAATACCATTATCATTCAAGATGGAAACTTGTGCCTCCTCAGCTACACGTCGGACTTGAACGAGGAAGGACTTCCCACTAAGATCCGAGTTCTTTGTAGGATCATTTAAATACGACAAATTGACTTGGTTAAAACTTATAACAGAGCAAGCCATCTTTTACGCAGAGATATCTGACAAACACAAGTTTATCTCACACATATAAAAATACAGGTTAAGTTCATTATAGAGAGGGACAAGCCCAAAAACAAATTCGCTGAAAATCAAAGAGTGGTCCCCAGCAAATATACAGGTGAAGTATTTGTACTATTATGCAGTGGTTAAGCAGTTACTGTCATAAATAAGTGGCAAAAAATGCAAATTCAATTCATTATGACAAATTCTTATAATGTCACAATAAAAGAAACAATAGGATTTGGATCAGTATGAATGGAATGCTTTCTGTGGTTGACAAAAAAATAGTATTAATGAAATCGTACATAAGTGTATAACAAGAATATTTTGCGTTAAATAAGCCTAAACCAGCTTACCGCTTACGTATTTATAGGGGCTAATGTAAATGGGAACCTACAGTACAGTTTTGGCTCCAGGCTTGTTTGGTAAAGGCAACTCTGTTAAAACAAGAATGCTTACCAGTTTATGTTCTGTCACTTGTAACATTCCTATACTGCAAACAAATAGCACATGACACTAATTACCTACATTTGGAGACGTATTCCACCCCAAATGCTGTAGCTAGCCTACCACTACAGCCATATCTAATGCAAACAACAGTCAGCCAGCATATTGTCTTTCAATTGTGACATCATAATGACCGTCATCATAACAGGAGACCAAATTTTCGATACATTTTTGGCAACAACTGCTTAACCACTGTGACATATTGTTAAAATTCCCTTTTCCAGTTTGTTTATCGGCAACTACTCTTTGATTTAAGGCCAATTTGGTTTTGGACTTTCCCCTCAATTTTAAGTTATCTGCATTTTTTAATCACTCAGGGCTAAGCTAGCGAACTTTTACTGTTCATATCACACCGCAGGCTAAAATCCGACATCAGCAACAAGAAATATACGACGGGAAAAAGGAAACATGAGCAGGAGAGACTACTGTTGGAAAAGCCACTGCTGATACCACTGGTAACCATGGAAACAATACCAAGTTTACATGAAACTCTCCTATGTGACGGGCTGTAATTTTGTGGCAGATGCGCACCAAAGTTAAATTTCTTTCAAACGTTTCTTACACTTCACCATAAACCAGTGCTTTGAGAGCCAAATAAATAGCTGCAAAATAGTCTGAATTTCACTCTCTCTAATAAGCGACACATCCAAGTGTCTTACACTGCTAAGATCTATAAACTTTGTGTTTGTGGTAGCTATTAGAGTGGTAGCGACAAGCAAGATGCTACACTGCCCCACACCCTTCCCAAGAACATGGACGCCTGCATTTGAGTGCAGGGATTCCTGGCTGGTTACATCAAGATTGAGTGCTAGGAGAGCGAGCAGCTTCAAGTTCAGCTTCAAGTTCAGTATCACCGTCTGTACTGATTGGGCTCATCTGCCACTTGACAATATCCAAAGAGATATGGCCGACTTACACTTTGATCGACCAATATGCAGAGTCAGGCAGAAGCACACTCAAGTGTGGTTGATATCGAACCAGGGCTGGGGAGCCGGAGCCTGGAGCCAAGCATTTTCTCCGGAGCCGGAGCCGAGCTGGAGCCTTTTTAAACATTTCTTGTGGAGCTGGAGCTACAAAATATTTATCAGCTCCAGCTCCAGTATTGAATATAACAAACTTTAATAATTTGTCTTGGCTGCTATTTTTAAAACCTATAGCAGGGGTTGGCAACCCCTGGCACAAGTGGCACGCGAGATGATTTTTCATGGCACGCCAAATCATTTGACGCGCACGTTGTATCACCTAAAGAAAGTGCAATTGTTGCATCACTAACATTATTGTTACATCACTAACTGTAGGGCTAACTAAATGGTTAGGCTATCACAACATCTTCACACCAGAATACTGGTTTTTGCTGGCAGCAGTAAACCAGCCAGTTAAATTTTACATTGGACTTTATCAGCTGAAGTCACCAGACCTTGAAAACGCTGCATTTGCCCCTTGCTGTTTTCAGTGTTGCCAGTTGATAGATCGCAGAAGTGAAGTGTTCAATTGTAAATGTAGTATGATAGAACTAGGAACAAACTTAAACAAAAATTAAGTGTTCAAAATTGCCCACCTAGTCCCAATTTGTGAAAAGATGATTGTTCAGCAGGGTTAAGATATATTTACAGAATTTAACTCATGAAATTAGGTTTAATGGCTTCTCCCAAGAGACGTAAATTAGATGTCAGATCATTTCAAGAATCCTGGACGACAGATTTGGGCAGTGGTTGGCTTAACGTTGGTAGTGCGTGATACCCAAGCAGAGCACAGCAGTGAATTTCTGCGGCACACACTTGAAACTGTTCTCAAAGAATTCGATCTAAAAAACAGCAGATTTTGGCCATTATTACTGATAATGCCTCAAATATGGCTAGTACTGTGGAAAAATTTAACGAAATGAATATTTCAGTGGAAGTTGACGAAGACACCAGTGATTTAAATGAAGAATTTGATAGAGCTTTGTCAGGAATGGTAGAATTTTCGTCAACAGCTCATATGCGATGTGCAGTGCATACACTGCAGTTAGCTATTCGTGATGGCCTCAAGGAAAAATATGCGGAAACTTTTATCAGCAAACTTCGAAAAGTTGCTACAACAGCGAGGACACCTAAGATTGATGCCATTCTAAAGCGGAGATTGAAAAAAGGTGCAATCATTGACCAAGCAACAAGATGGGGTAGTACCTACCTTATGATCCAACGATTATTGGAATTAAAGGACGCTTTACTGGATTTGGCACACCCTGATCTCACGCTGACAGAATACCAATGGAATGAAGTCAAACAATTGGAAGAATTGATGAGGAATCCTTTCCTCACAACAAAACAAATGCAATCCGCACATTTGACACCAGGTTCTTTCTACAAAGAGTGGAAGACTCTAATCTTCAAGTTTTCCCAAATTGGTGGCAAGCTAGCTGATGCAATCACGGCATCTATGCAACGCAGGGAGACAAGACTTATGAACAATGATGTGCTTTTGTCGGCTATATATGTTGATCTTAAGTACAAAATAACCTTAAACAAAGAACAAGTAGAAAGAGGCACGTACATTGGTTGATATAGCCATTCGTATGAATCACTTCTCTAGAACAAATGAAATTTGTGAAAACTCCACACCTTTATTGACTGAAACATCTTCAACAGCTTCTCTCTCTGATGATGAGTCAGATTTTGAGAAGCATCTGGATATGCAGGCTAAGAAGCAGCGGCTTGAAAAATAAACTACACATGAACCAAATCCAGAGGTTGCTTTTAAAAGGCACTACTTGAAATGGAAAAGATTGACCGATCTTCTAAACTGAGTGTTCTTCAAGCTATAGAGCGATATCCACAAATTGTCCAGAAGGTTGCTTACACTGTAACTGCTCTACCCCCAAGTTAGCGTGGAACGATTGTTTTCAGCTCTGCGTCTTATTCGATCAGACCTTAGAGCTTCGATGAAGGAAGATTTGATTGAAGCAATTTTGTTTCTGAGATCAAATTATTTGCAATGAACTTTTTATATTCTTGTTATTTTACAACAAAAACACATTTAGTTTGAATTTTCTTGTTCGAATTGTTTTTTTTTTTACATTTTCGTTGTGGTGATTTCGTTGTTTGATTTCAGACTAGCAAAAAGCACAACAAAAGTCAACAAAAGTGTGGCTTCCCTTGTTTTTCATTCAGCTTAAATCTGAAATGTGTGTTTATATTTTTTAACAGAATTTTAAGCGCTGCAGTGCAGACTTCTAAACCATTGCATCCTACTGTGACAAATGCTACAAAACACTCTTAATGGAGCCGGAGCTGCTGTTTAAAAGTTTATAGCTCCGGAGCTGGAGCTAGTGGATGAATGCTTGATAGCTCCGGAGCTGGAGCCTATGCTTTTTTGCAGTGGCTCCCAGCCCTGTATCGAACATGGTAGTGCTGTAGTAAAGTCTGTGTTTTGTCTATGATACAATGTGCAGAAATATGCATGGTTTGTGGTCTTTCTGTAACACGACTTTACGCATAATAAGAATTAAAGATTGGTGTCTTGACATTTCTATGTGGGGTTTGGGTGTGTAGTGCCCACTAACGCCGCACACCTTTTGCAAACCGACAATCTTGACAAAGAATGCAGCCTGGTGCCCTGGTCGATGGATGGGTTCAAGTCTAACACATTTCCAAGCTGTGTAGACTTAGTGTTTGTGGCACCTTATACAGTGGCAGCGGCAAGCGAGAAGCCACAACGCTTTGGACAAACACTAAGTAAGCCACAGTAGAAAGTGCGGCACCTGCAGGCATGAAGTTCAGGAACGTGCTAAATTTTACTTTCTCACCAATTTATAATAAATAAACAAAGAAAAACGGGTTGCTTGAACGCCAATTTATAAAAAATAATTATAAATAAAATAAAAAAAGAATGGAGGATTGAGTGCACACCATCACAACAAATTTGCGTCGAAGACTACCATCTTGTAAAATCCCGCAAGTAAGGACATAATCATAGCAATGAAAAATTCGGAAAGAAAAACTTTGAAAAATGTTTGAATTGTCAAAATGTGACGAATGAACAAGGCAGGCTTCATGCGCATAGCCATAATAGTTGGCCAAATTTCGATAAGAATCGATGAAAACATATCCGGCCTACGAGATTTGTATGAATAGGTGTAAGAAAAATCTATATTTGCAAGTGTTTGCCTACTTACGCACTGGAGAAAGATTAAACAGGTGTACACTTGGCTAGCCGTCACACACCTGAGTTAATGGGTCGATAAATCCTGCCAAAACACAATAGTTTTTAATTGGCACGAATTTTACCCTTATTGGGGCTGGTTTTACTGTTTTCTGATTGGTTAATTTTTGTTAATAATAATTGTTAATATAGACATCATATATTTTTAATTTCGAAGCTTTGTCCAACTTTTGCAATAAATCGAAAATGTCATACAACATTTGTTTTGTCCTTTTAACGATACAAACATGTTTTATATCGTTTGGTTTTTAGAGTGCTAGAACAGCTGGTATTGCAATTCTCATCATGCTCAGTTAATGACGAAAAATAAACGGCATTATGATACAATCAGCCAAGCTGACTTAACACTTCACTTGGAAAAACAAGTAACAGTGATGTTGCCGGGCTTTTGGGTGGAAACAAAATTCTGTTTTGATTGAGTATCTCAAGAGATTGAAACAGATGGAGTTCGCCTTGAAGTTGGACTCGCCTGCTACAAGCTAATTACTGGGTATCTGCGACACATTCGAATGTTATAGTTCCGTTTGCATTTACTTCTAGTCGATTATTTTAAACTTGACAAGCCAATCAATGTCAGCGTGTGTAACGTGCTGCAGATTACACGCAAACTATTATGCATTTGACAACACAATCTTTACTGACCACATAGACATCATATCGAACAAGCTCAGTGCGTAGAATTCAAAGTACAGTCAAATCCGGTTAATTGCATTCTGGATAATCGCATAATCCGTTTTATCACATAAAGGGCGCAAGTCCCAAACCATAGCCTACCATTTGTAAAGAAAATATTTCGGTTTATCGCATAACGGTTTATTGCATAATCCGCTTACCGTATTTTACGGACCGTAAGGTGCAATTTAAATCCTTTTTTTTCTCATAAATTGATTGTACGCCTTATAAGCCGGTGCGCCTAACGCCTATAATAATGTATTATTATATAAATAAACCACCGTCTTACACAATAAATTATGGTAAAAGCAACTAGCAACTGTGATATTTACTAGGCTCATTTTTTCTTTTGCTCATTGTACTATTGTGACTTGCTTACATTTATTACGTAACAAGTAAACTTGCCGATGCACCATATAATCGGGTGCGCCTTATAGCCCGGTGCGCCTTATGTATGAGCAAAAAACTAATCAAAGCAATTTATTGACAGTGCGCCTTATAATCGGGTGCGCTTTATGGTCCATAAAATACGGTAATTGAATAAAAATGAAGGTGATTTATTCGATTATTCAAAAGCTTTTAAAAGATAAAATTGAAAACAAAGAGCACTGGGAGCGCACACGCAATGCTTAAGCTTTGTGACTTGTACTGCGCTTTGTTACGAAACAATCAAACCAACAATGCTCAATTTAAGCATTAACACGTGGCTGTCAATATGCAGACATTAACATTTGCACTGTTTTTGTTTCATTTAAGCGTTGCGTTAAGATGATGCCGTAATATGTGAAGAAGTTTTACAAAACAAACAAGTTGAAAAAGACGACAACAATAAAGAAAGCTCTGCTGACGCAATCGTTGTGACAACACCAAAAAAATAAAGAAGTTCTGCATGTACTTCATACAATTCGCCAACGACTACAGTTTGAAGGGGCAGACATGGCCACATTTGTTCGTTTAAAAACACAAATGCAAGAAAGCATGCTTTCATCTTTTGCGTGCTTGAATGAATGGATGATCGCAATACACAATAAACAATAGTGTTTTGCGTGTTGACGTCTTTACACGTGACCAGCTTCGCACGTCAAGTAAGAAAATAAGTGGAATTTGCACTTTCGCATAAACGCATAATTCGTTTAATCGCATAAAAAGGCTTGGCAAATTGAATATGCAATTAACCGGATTTGACTGTATGGTAAAATACGACATAAGAATTGGCAAAATATTTAAAAAAAATTTTATCGCGTAAGGGGATTCGCTTGAGCAAAATCTTAACAATCCAGCGCAGATATATGGGCGAAGTCATGCACCAAATGAGGGGATATGAACTGGGGCGTCATCGATGTACCGATTGTGGGGGGGTAGTTACAGAGAAGAGGAATCCTCACTAGCGACAAGTGATACACATTAAATTAAACTGTATCATAAATACAAAACAAAGCCGCATGGTCACTTCTCAGTTCGTGTTGGCTTATTTTATTTATATTGCTTGTACATCATTTGTGCATCAGTGACATATGCTCCCATTCGGTACGTCAGTTATTTCAATGCTAAAATCGTTTAAAACTAATAAATCTGAACTCTCAACAATGATGTAAAGGTTTCAGCTTGCAAGTAAAGTGTTTGTTTATATATTAAAAACACAAACGTTAAATAAGTAAACTCTTAAACGCGTAACGTTACTACATAACGTAATGACATAAATAATATAAGGAAACACGATCTGCGAAGTGAGCATGTGGCTTTGTTGTGCTCTCATTTCGTATTCTCCTGTTGAGTACTTAATGTTACCAACCTTACTCATCCAATGCCTAGAACATTTGTAATTTAAAAGAGAATCAAAGCGGGTCGACAATTGGTAAGTACTTCCATTGGTAAGTAACTTTCTTAAAACAGGCAGCGGTAACTTGGAAAGGATCTATTGCCATCTATCGTGTTATTATTTTCCTACTTTGGTAACCGAGGCCAGTAAAATAAGTGTCTACTTCACCGTCTGCCGAAGCAAGAAGATACCAACTGCGTCACCGGCTAGCCATTTACTGAAAAATCAGTGCTTCCCATTTTTTTGGCTACCACTATTTCACTGGAACAAATCTTGGGTTAGAAGCTATTTTAACGGCTTTTCGTTAACCTGACTTAAATGCTATAACGTAGTAACCTAAGCCTAACCTAAATCTACCTTTCATTAAACCTTTTAAGAATAACTCAGATTAAGTTTTTGCATAACCATTCTCCTAACCTGACTGCCTATCCTTAACAACAGGCTGCGTGACTTACATACGGTGAAATAGTCAGTTGTCTTTTTCAGAGACATCACTTTTAAACACTAATTTTACAGTATAAAATATTTGTATTTTAAGTATGAAGTACCGTAAGTATACAACGTATTTTACAAATCAAAGCAAAAAGTAGTGTCTCCTTTTTTTGGAGACACCATTTTTTATGGTGTGCAAAGCCATTTTGGAAAAAAATTTTCCAGTTTGCTCTTGCCATATACTGCAGTCTGTATCTTGGGTGTGCCAAACAACCAAAAAGGAAAAGTGTGGTGTACTTGAATGCACAGATGCAATGGAAGTGCCACCTTTGGTGTGCAATTACACAATAACACAAAACAGTTTAACTTATTCAATCTACAAATCAATTAAAAATTGAGTGCACAGAAGTTCTGTCCAAGTCATTAAGTGCAAAATAAAAAATAACCCACATTAACTGCGGCACTTAAGCTCATAAAAAGCAATATTTTTTCCCCCTATATGCCAAACTCTATGCAGTCTGGGCAGACAGAGGCCTGCTTAAGATGAAAACCAGCACCTGACAGCCTTTGAGTTCTTGAGATGCACTCTTACATCTTCTGCGCACTCAAGAACTTGTCGTAGAAAAACCTAAAATCTGAAAATTCAATCAGGGCGCAAAGAGGTAAAATTAGGCTTGATGGAATGCGCTGAAGCCATAAGTATTTTTTTTATTTATTAGAAATCGGCAATAAAATGGAAAAGTTTAGGGTGGATAAATCTCTTGAAGGCAGGTGCCACGCTTTCCTTTATAGCCGGTAGATAGGTGTGAAGCTTATATCCAGACAGGCTAGCCGGGTCTGGTATACAAGTGCGCAACTACAAGGATGACTCTGTATACTGGACCCCAGCTACTCAAATTGTGACATCATCTGGTTGTGAACCCGCCTAGCCTATATATAGGCTATAAGTTTAAACTTACATTAATAAATTTGAACTTATTAACTAAGGCCTAGACCGGGAAATTATATTCAAACGAAAATTTCATCAGTTTAAGTAGTGAGTTAAACCATAACCACTCAAAGAGCGGCACAACCACAAAGAGGATAACAAGCAACTAACAAGCCTATAGTCTAGCACTCTAGCCTACATTTTTCTTGACAAACACCATGGACGAAACCTGGGCAAATGCATGAGGTCCACATTCCATCGAAATCTTACCCACCACTTTTTTGGTTACACATATTATCATACTACCACAATATTAATCACTCTTATAACCTCTAACGCTTACAGTAGCTATTACATTATTGGCATTTTCGTATTTATCACTACGTTCCACGCTTTACCCTAATATATGTGATTATCATCAATTTATGTTTCCTGCATAGGCTATTTTTGTACTTTTTATCAATGCAATGTGTTCCCACTCTGATCATCAGCCATGCTACTGTTCGGTAATATATTTAAAGTTAGCTCCAGCAGTGGAGTTATGTGTGATGAATTATTCCCAGATTCCTTTTCCTCTGCAGATTTACATCATATTTATAGATTATATGTTTCATTGTTGGTGTAAATGGTGTACTTGCAAAATCTAGGTAAATTTCAGTACCAGGTTTCTCAGGCTCCCTTTATATTTTCTCCGATTATTCTCAGCAAGTTTGTACCAAATATATCAATAAATTGTTATGACCAGCTTCCGATGTGAGTGAGAAATGCTTACAGATTATCTCTGTATTAAGTGTGGAAGACACTGTTTCCATTGTCTTCCAAGTTGTATCGTTATAATTATATTTCTGCTATTTACCGCGCTATTACATAACGTCATACTTGCCATAAGTTCAATCTCAGTTCAAGGTATAATTGCAAACTTATCGAAGAATAGTTGATTGACAATCTGTTCCGTTAACATGCTACCTACTTTGAACTTTTCAACTTATTGCGCTCAGGGCCGGATTAAGACGAAACTGGGCCTGATGCTGCAGCGCAAAAACAGGCCTATTTTTTCTAGGCATTGGTAGATATGCATTCGACACTCTGACTCCACCGTACACGCGTAATCAGACCGACCAAAGAGCCTTTATTGCTTTCGACGCAGTCAGCCAAATTTTAATGAACATGAACAATAATAACGACGTGTTATCGTAAAAACTCGAGAGTAACATCAGGCTATGTAACACCAACACAATTCAATACCAATATTGCCTGAAAAGCGGAGTTAATGAAGAAAAGGCTAATCCAGATCAACTTAACGTTGGCATATTGTCAATGCTGCGCTAGTGCTGCTTACTTATACTACTGTTTTTCGAGCCTTAGCAAGCGCGAAATCTTCGATCATGTCAGTGCAGTCAAGGCTGCTCAGCACCTCATGTTCAATGCTCATAAGCGCCAGCATGTTTAGCCTTTCCTCCCTCATCGAGGACCGCAGCTCTCCTTTGACTATTCCCAGTTTTGAGAAGCTCCGCTCGCCGGAGGCATTAGACACCATCAAGCACAGATAGATGCGCAAAGCAATCTCGACGTTTGGAAATGTTTGAGAAAGGTTCAACGACGACAAAAGCTTGTACATGGTAAGCTCTGCTGACTCGTTCACACTCACCGATTTCTGGGTGCGCATAAATGCAGCAAACTGTATGAGCTCAGCCACCAGCGTGTCTTCCAAGTCATCTGGATACGAGGAAACGAGATTTTGAGCTTTATTCTCGATCTGCTTTATGCTCAATGACGTTAGCTCCGAAAGAAATCCGAATGTTGTAGATATATCCTCATACGCCTTCATTCGCTTTTCCAGTTCAGCTAACAGTCTGTCGATCATGACCAGATATATATGGGTTTTGAATGTTTCCCTAGGGGTGAGGTTTTCTTCGTTTGCAGCTCCTTCATCAGGCATTCGCTTTCGCTTACGGCCTCGACGTTCTTCAGCCTTGTATTCGCCGTGAGGAACCTTTTCGATCGCCATCTGCTCATACACGTCAAATCTGTCCCGTGCAAATTGAATCGTGTCGACCAGTGATGCCAATAAACTAGTTGCCGTATTCAGACTGACTGTAGGGTCTTGGAGGCTAATGCTCGTACTGTTGAGACGGCATAGGATATCGTTCCAGGCAGTCGCCATAACTGCTGTCTCAAGTTCGTCCATCCTGCGCGAAAATCCGTCGGCCTGGTTTCTCGTATCGGCCTTCTGCTCCTTATCTGCCGCAAGCTCATCCAGGACTTCTTGAATGCTCTTCCACCCTTCTACTAGCGCTTTGACAGCATCTGCACGTTCACACCATCGGGTTCCAGACAAACCTTTGAGCGTTAATGTGCAGCGATTCTTCAGTTTCTGCCAGCGATATGTCGATTCAGACAGGAAAACGTATAGTCCATTGACAAAATGAAAAAACCTGGTACAGCCAGCGCAGCTATTAACAGCCTGGTCTCCTACCAGGTTTAAACTGTGGTTGCAGCATGGAATAAAAGCAGCATATTTACATTCTCGCTTCACAATTGCCTGGACACCGTTGTACCGTCCTGACATGTTTGACGCATTGTCATACGACTGGCCTCTGCAGTTAGTAACATCCAAGCCATTTTCCTTCAGAAAGTTCAGAAGTATGCTAGCCATGTGCGTAGCGGTGTGTCTCATCATAGGCAAGAATGTCAGGAACCGTTCAACTGGACCCAACGGCAGAACATATCGAATAACAATCGTTAGCTGGTCGAGGTGTGATACGTCAGGTGTAGAGTCAATCGAGACAGAGAAATACTTCGCCTTCTTGGCTTCTTTCAGGATGGTGTCCTGCACCTTTTGTCCCATGAGCTGCACCAGCTCCTCGCAAATTGTGGATGACAAATAAGAAATGTGACCTTTCCCGCAGTTCGCATATTTTCTAATATGGCTAGCCAGCAGAGTATCGTACTCCGCCAACAACTCAATGATGCCAAGGTAGTTACCATTATGAGGGGAACCTATGATCTCATCCGCGCCCCTTATAGCAAGGCCACGCTTAGCTAGGAATATCAGAACGTCGATGAGCCGCTTTACAATCTGGCGCCAGTAACACCGCTCTTCCTCGACCTGTTTAGCGGCTAGGTAGTCAACACGACCGGCCTCCCTCTGTCGGCTCGCAAAAGACAACATAGCCTTGCGATGACCATCGCTGCTTTCATTTGCTGCTTCTTTCCTTTTCTTTTTCGCTTTATCCCATCCACTGAGTTGAGACGCCATAGCAAGCGTGCACAAAACGCAGCTAAATTTGTAAATTGTGGAACCGTAAAATTTATCGCATTAACTTGAAATCTTCCGTTACAATAAACACAACGCCGTATATTTAGCCTACGTCACAGTGCAAAAAAAAAAAACATTAGCAATTGTCTTAGAATTAAGGCAGTCGCTAGCGTCCAAGTGAACCCCAATGCTTTCCATCATTTTTTGTTATAAACTGACACTGGTTTCCATCATTTTTTGTTGTGAACCGGCAGTTGTTTGCACGGTGTTAGCTTGTGAATCGGCAATGAAACAACATTGAACTCAACAATAATGATTGCTAACTCTTTTCCCAACCATAATGAGTACTAATCTTACTGCCTTAACCTAATCTATTCCTAAGGCTTAGCCTAACTCAGTGGTTCTCAACCGCCGGTCCGCGAAGTACCGTATCTTACTTTCTGCCAAGCTAATTTTAATCTGGAATCATAAGCATTGCAAAGTTGATACTTCCTGTAAAACTCATTTTACGCTTGGCCGATTCACAGCAGTAGGCTAAAACTGGCATAGCCTATCTCTCCTTCGTTGATACAGCAGAACTGTTTAATAATAAAGGTTAACCTTCCGATGACCTAGATTTTGTGCCGTTTATGATTGTTTCGTCATAAACTGCGTCTAGCTTTCAAAAAGTTTTGTAATACAAGGTCATTCTTCACTTTTCAGATGCTGCAATAGCTTGTCCTGTTAAACTACAGAAGGATTAATATGGAATCAACGAACCAACAAGTGTATTTTAACAAGAAGGAAAAAACTAAGACTTCTGAAACAAATAATTCTCAAAATGGAAATGAACCAAGTATCAGTAGGTGCAAATGTAAACTACGAAAAGGGCATATGCAGATAAGTTGAGTGTCACAGAGGGAAGTAAGAAACGAAAAGGGGAATTTGTCAGGCAATACAATAAAAATACTTGGAGCTTGGTTTTACAATAGTTCCGGGTAGTGAACAATCGTCACGGCCCTAATGTTTGGTGTGCTCCCAAATTCTGCCAAATGACGTTATGAAACCTTCTAAAGTTGTTCGTCACTTTCATTCAAAGCACAACAATCTTGAAGGCAAGCCACTTGAATATTTTGGACGAATATTCTCTGATATGAACGATTAAAAAAAGCAAATGAAAAGATGACGACTACCGAAAAATCCTTTCTTCATGAATCCTATCTAGTTTCTCTACGAATAGTTAAAACCAAAAAAAGCATACACGATTGGGGAAGAGTTAATAAAGCCGTGCATCTTATCTGCGGCTGAAGTAATGAAGGGCCCTGAAACAGCTCGAAAAGTGTTATAATTTTTCATCTTAAATAAGTAGTCTATGCCAAAATCTTGCTTTATCTTACGTGCCTAGGCGTAACACTGTGCCTAGGCGTGCGAAAGTCGGACTACAAATTTCATAATAAGAATTATTTGTGGGTTAATTAAGCAAAGGAAAACTGTTCAGCGTCCGGAAAATTCACGTCTGTTTTCGTCTGGGCCTATTTCAGAAATGGGCCTAATGCTGCAGCATCAATAGCATCCACCTTAATCCTGCACTGATTGCGCTATTATAACTCCGTATTTGTCATCATATTTTGTAAACATGTTATTTACATTGCATTATGAACTTGTCGAATTCGAAATAACCCCTATATGTGATAGACAACTTAATGGGTACAAATGTTTAACTGCATGATTGACCTCGTATTAACAACATTGTTAACGTAAAAATAGACAATGTTGACATTTGTTTCCTTTTATTGAAAATTTCTAAATTGAAATTATCACCGGACCGTAAAACTTCGAGAGTCTAAAAGTCCAAATCATTTCCTGTTATTGATAAACGCATTGCGCCTGAATTTGAATTTCTGTTTCTTTATTAGCCTATCTCCTTCAGCGTATAAAAGTATCGTTGCATGCTATGTTTTTTATTAGATTAGATTGGTTTTAGTTTTCTTTTAGTATTAGTTCTTCGGTATAACTTACAATTATAGTTTTTAAGTTCAATGAATGAGAAGATATAGATCGTAATAACTCTGTGAACAATTCTTTTAAATCAAAATGGACTGTAGAGTGATGCGCTTTGATTGCTAATTAGTTCTTAAAATCCTTTTTATATAATAATAATATTGTTGTAATTTTTATTGCTTATTTGAAGTAGGCTAGTAATGAAGAATATTAAAATCGATATTAATCAGATTCACTGCATTGTTTAAAAATTATATAAACTAATCAATTGAAGTTTAGGAATTTCTAGACAGTCTTTGCAACCTTCTAAACGCTCATAAGAGTCAGAATACAATATATTAATTTTCCATAGTATGGTAGTTACTGTAAGCTTATAAAAAAACAGTAACCACCAAGTGTATGCCAAATGCTTACCGATTATCCCTGTAGTAAGTGTATAAGTTATACTGGTACAAGAACCGAGGAAGTAGTAACTGATGGAGTTGCGGCAGAAATAAATGAATCGATTGGTTTCGTCATTTAGGGGTAAAGTCTCGCACATTTTCACTCCTTGAAACCAAGACGGGTCACTGGTACGTATCGTGTAGCATTTTCATGACTGATTTCTATCGGACGAAAAGCTAACTAAGGTACCTGTACCGAATAAGGTCCACCTAACACTTTTTTGAAAATAACTCAAGAACCATAAATGAGAATAGACTGAAAAATCGTATAGTATTAGTGAGGGTATATGACTACAACATATTCAAACCACAATAACTGACAACCCCTCAAAAAAATTTATAAAGAAATAAAAAATTCCAAAAAATGGGCCTTATTAGGAGCATAGGCTCCTAATAAGGCCCACCAATTTTGTGAGTATTTTGATTCAAAACATAGTAATAGACAACATATAACATTATTAGAAATTTCACATTTTAAGTTGTACAAACATTTAAAAAGATTCCACTAGGCGCATCAAAGTAATTGCAACAATTTGCCAACTGATGACTGGAACCACTCTTGAAGTCTGGACATCAATTAGCCAAGCATCTTGTATGGGCCTTATTAGGCGCATGTGGCATCCACGAAAAAAACGTCACATTTTTATCATCAGAAAAGTTTTAGCAAAAAAAAGTGCATTATCCTTTTCAATACTAAGTTGGTTGTTACATGAAAACTTCAGCCGGCAGACAACAGTTCATTTAACCGGCCAAATTCTCACTTACTTTTTTTCTAAATTAACAAAACCACCTTAACTGCAAGTATCAAATTTTTGTTGTGCTCTAGCGAATCGGTTGATCACGTGACAAGGATGAAATCTGGTAAACCATCATGAATTTATATTAGTTTTTATGTAGGGACAAAATCTTTTATTTATTTGCACGGGTTTGCGAAATATGAGCAATGGGCCTTATTAGGGACCGGGCCTTATTCGGTACAGGTACCTTATAACCCCTGAAATTTTTCGACATAAAGAGAAACAAACCCACCACTTGAGATTATTCTTCAAGCTCCTGGAAAGAGTGAGGTGAGTTGCGGATGAGATTATATTTTACCTGGAGTTGAGAAGGTTATTGGAGAGAGAGAGAGAGAAAGTTTATTTCACCATTTAAAACAAAACTAAAAGGTTTCATAACATAATTCCAACATAATTGTTTTTAGTGTTATTTTTCGTGATTATCTCTCCTATTATCATGATTAGTCTGGTGTGAAGCAATTATTTGATAAAGCGATTGAAGATAATAATTAGTAAATGTTTTGGTGTTATGTGACTTGATGTAAATAAGTACTTTAACTAAATATATACTAGACAGCAATGCGACTGTGAAGTAAAGAATTGATCGAAACCCCTGTGGCGAAATAATATTTCGCACTATTGTTTGTTTGTTTTTCGTGCATCTTCCCACGCTTTTCTTATCTTTAATTATCAGTTAACTTTTATTCTGTTTGTTATTTCTCTTGATGATCTGATTTTATTGATTTCGCTTGTCCACTGTTTTTTCACGTTGTTTATACCGCCTCAAGTGTTTCGATGTGGTCCAGTGCAGATTCATACGTGTCCTGTTTTCGGTTGGTTTCCCGCATGGGCTTCGGGCGGGAGAGATGAGCTGGCGAAAAAAACGTGGCTTTCATGGCAGTCGTGGTATGGGCGGTTAGGAAGAGGACCTGTCGTGGATGTTGGTCACTCAGAACTGCCCTGGTTGCTTTATTATATTTTACCATTTTGATTGTAAAACGTGTGCACCGTAAGTCAAGCCCCAAAAGCGGAGTGGAGTGCTTTTAATCTGATATCGAAATACAATCTCACTACGTTAAAAGAGGCTTGTTGGCTTTGAGTGGGCCGTGAAAGCGGTGGAGAAGGACCTGGCACCAGGAAATCTGTAACACCCCCAAAAAATTAATTGCACGGGGTTTGGTGTCCAAGGGTTGAGTTATTATTCTACGCCATGCTTTTGTGTAAGGAAGACTGTTGAATTTACTGACTGTGATGCTAACACCTATGTTTTGATTCCACTCAGGTTCAAGTTAAGAGTTGAAATGATAATTAAAGGCTTGTTAAGTAACGATTGCCTATATGTGTTACTAACCGTTAACCCTATTTACACTAGCCTTGGCTTCTTCTGCACACAATTACAGCGAAACGTGGCGGACGGTTACATTGTTTGCTGTAGAAACTTGAAATTAGGTGACTTTTCCTAAAAAATGTTCAGCTATCTGTCCATGTTTGTTTTATAAAGTTGGATTTTGTAATTTTTGAGATATTGTCATATTTTCATAATTTTGCTCTCTCTCCGCATTGAAGCGCATCGTTTTCTTTTACTTATTTGCGCACAACTAACTCGATTAACTATTCTCTTGCGTTGTCTTCTCGCGGTCAGCTGGTTTTCCGCACAGCGGGGGCACGGCGTAACAAGAAAAATTTCTAGAAATGTATCACTTTTAGAAATACTTAATTTACTCTAAATTCACTTTCTTTAGTTTTACAATTATAATGTATACAGGAAGCCAGATGTTTTTGCTACTAACCTGTAAAAATCCGATCAGTTTACAACGTATAGTTTTCGAGTAATTAACGAATGAAAATGTGTGTGCAGTGTCGGCCACACCTAGTGAAAATAGTAGTCGCGAGCCCGGTTTGGAAAAAGTTACTTGCCAGGAAACATTTTTCCAAGTTCCACTGAAAAATTTCTGGGGTTACGAAGGAAACATTTTTCCGAATACGTATGGAAAATGTTACCTCGGTGTATTTTTTTCCAAATACCACTTTTTTTCAGTAGTTTCGGGAAAATTGCTTCCATATTTCTGGTGAAGGGATGCATTTTTACGATTGCCGCTGAAGTGTTGGTCCTAACCCCACACCTTGGAGTAGCGTTATCCGAGTATCACCGAGGGAAAGATCCTAACCCTATAGCAGGAGTCAATTTGACAAGTTCCACCACGTTAACCCTGCCCGTAACACATTCAATCGTGAAATTGAAAACTTTATTACTGCTTAGTTTTATGCCGTAGAAGGTCGTCGTTTTGGCTAAGTATGTTTCTATTCTCCGCAAATTAATTTATAGACTTGAGCCAACTTAAAAGGCAGTGGAACATTTAAACCCCCATATTTTCTTTATTATAAGCCGTACAATTACGTCGCTTTGTCTGTAGACGCTTTTTGCGTCTCAAAGTCGTATAATTGCGGTTAAATTCTTTTAACAGCACAGGTTTCGTTTCTTGGTAACAGCGTGCAATAGGAGGTTGAAATCGAAATCACCACACACTCTTATCGAAACAAAATCCTTGCTAAACTCTGAGCCACGTCTGAGTAAAGCATAAGGAAATAATCTACAAAGTACACGTAAGGGAACATTTTTCGTGGGATGACAAACCAAAATGTCCTAACCCCAAGACTTTAAATTAGGTTGTCGAATTGGCCCATTCGAAATGTTCCTGAGGGATTTCGATGGATATGGTTTCGCAATGCCCCTACACACCGTTCCACGATGGAGAACTTGTACAGCTACCATTTCCTACGATACTAACCCTCAATTTTAAGGGCGCTTTCACCCCT
This sequence comes from Clavelina lepadiformis, assembly GCF_947623445.1. NCBI lineage: Eukaryota > Metazoa > Chordata > Ascidiacea > Aplousobranchia > Clavelinidae > Clavelina > Clavelina lepadiformis. The sequence goes on along the minus strand of NC_135244.1, from coordinate 124,011 downwards.
AACCCTAACCCCTCAAATATATGGAGTCATATTCCCAGGAGCGACCAGTCATTAAGTTCTAACCCTGAAATTTTAGGGGTCTATATCTTCTTTAATCTAGGGTCTAGGGGAACGTCCTTCTGGCCAGGGGGCAAATATTATTGTAAGAATATGTGTAGTTAATTTCAAGGCGTAAAAATCCATTTTAAATTTTGACGACTCTGCTCGTCGAAATAGGGTCGACCTATGTAGAGATCATAGAGGATTCTGAACAAGAAGTATTTTTCAAACATAAAGTGCTCTAACACAAATTCTACTTAAAGAAATTCAACCAAACTCGCGTTGCCGACGCACACTGTGACGATCTTAAACATAACTGAATTTGAGTGGTTTTGCATTAAAAACGGACGAGTTACAGCCGTTTGAAATTGCGATTCTGGGGTTAGGACTTTTTGAGTTTTAAGGATACATTTTGACAGAAAGGTCTCTATTTCGCGATTGCAAAAGCAGATCGCCACGAAAGTCAGGACACAGGAGGAGAAGAAGCTTGCTGATGTGGAGGTCAACATTCAGCGGCGTACGTTCTTTCTTTTGCCTGTAAACGCCTGCCGGAACCCGAACAGTTTTTCCACTTAAACTGTTGTTTGTGTGAGTGTAAACGTGATTTAATGCGTTCAAGAAACAGCTCTACCGACGACAAACATCGTGACGGGTCGGAAATGTGCTGCAGACGTTTAATTAATCTTTAAATTTGATATTTGTGTTTCGGATGTAAAGTCGAAAACATGGTACGTTTAAAAGTTGTATTTGGGTACACGTAACCTGGATATCGAGTGTTCGACGTTACCAAACTTTGGCCGCTTTTTATCGAGTGACAGAGGAGATATTTCCGTATTTATAACATATGGGGTAGCATTTGCTAAATATGAAATCCTAACCCCGATACTTTGTTGTAATTTTATTGGTATGGAAACCAAATTCCATATCCGATGAACGCCTAGGGACTATCCCCACAAAGAGCCATGTATTGGATTAAAAAGTTCGCAACGGTCGTAACCCTACCAAGGTCGCGATGCAAATTTCCAGATCCAACGATTGGAAAATGCGTAACCCCAGCAATAATTTTCGGCTTGTTTTTCGGTCGAAACAGCTTTGTAATTGTCCAAAACACTGTTCCACAACGGAAACAACTTGCCATTCTTAGCTTCTAACGTTTCTAACGCTCAATTTTAAGGGCGCAATCACCCTAACCCTAACCTCTTTTTGAAATGGAGTCATATTGCCAGATGCGGCGGGTTATTAAGTTCTAACCTTGAAGAGTTAGAAACCGGTATTATCTTTATTTTACAGCGTAAGGAACTAACTTTCCGGCCGTAATGCAAACAAGCCGTAAGCCTAACAACTTCGTCACGCAAATCGACAGCTCAGACAATCAGAAAAAGCCGAGCCCCATTAAAAAGGTTCGCGTACCAATTCGGTCGATATGGCATTGCAATGCCCCAAAATACAGTTTCACGATGGAGAACTTGTCCAGACACCATTTCCTACGATACTAAACTTCAATTTTAAGGGCGGATTTACCCCTAATCCTAACCCCTCAAATAAATGGAGTCATATTGCCAGATGCGACCGGTCATTAAGTTCTAACCCTGAAGATTTGGAAACCGGTATTGTATTTAATTTATTTGCTAGAGAAAAATTCCACCATAGAGAACTTGTCCAGACACCATTTCCTACGATGTTAACCCTCAATTTTAAAAGCGAAAGCAGTTTTGCTTAAGAAACAGACAAATTACAATCGTTTGAAATTGCAGATTTGGGGTTAGGACTTTTTGAGTCTTGAAGGATACCTTTTGACAGATAGGTCTCTCTTTCGCGACTTCAAAAGCAGATCGCCACACAAGCCAGCACACAGGAGGAAAAGAAGAAGCATGACATAACGTGGTTGCACACGCCATTGTTCGAGGTTACGTGGAAATAAAGGCAAGAAAAGGCACGGAATTCGTTTTTTGTACTCTCTGATCTATTGAAAGGTATGTCTTGTAACTTAGATTTCATTTTACATGCTTAAGGTAGAAGTTTCGTTGAATGGTAGAAAGGAGTTTTACTGTATCAGTTGTATCAGATCAGGTGTATCTGCTCGTTTTGTAGGGTTACATATCAGCAAGATTTCCACTGCAATTTGATTCCTCTGATTGATTATCTGCTAGGTTTTTATCATATCAGTAGATGTGTTTTGCACGGGTGCCCTGTTTTTCATTTTAACAGGAACAAATTTACCAGTTTTCCAAATTTCAACATGGCCTGTTTAAAAATCCACTCATGAGTTTGAAATGATGGGGTCGTGGGGGGCCTTAACCTTGACAATATTGAAATCATGACTTGGCGTTTAGAACAAAAGTAGGGGAGGGTGAGGTAAAGCGGACGACCTAAGGCTTAAATTGTTACAATTCACTGATTTCACCAAAACATTTGACATGTTTGTTTTGAGAGTTAACTATAAGGTATTTCGCTAATTTTTGAAGTGCCCTTTTATTGATTGCTTGCTTTCTTACATAAAAGTTTTTTGATTTAAAAGCAACTCCAATAGTCCACTTTACCCCAAATGTGTGGGGTAAAGTAGACCACCGTACGTTTTTGAGTAAACAAGGCAATTTGTCCCACATCACAATCAATTTATTTACAAATTGTCATCATAAGCGAAGTAGTTATGAAAGTAATCGCAGTTCACCATCAATTTTTGAAAACATAATTCACAAATAAAGTTGTCATCCTCTTCATTACACCCAGAGCAGGCTTCATGCGCCCATCGCATGCATTTGGAGCACTGGATCCACCCATCATTCTCGGATGATTTGGAATACATTTCGTTGCAGTAAAAGCATTCTGCATCTACGTTGTTATCACTTTCATCGACTGTGTCCTTCTGCTGCATTGATGACCTGGAAACCTTAGCTTTCTTCATAGAACGCTTTTTCGATGAACTTGTTTTACTGCTGTTGCCAGATACCGCGGATTGGCTACGATTTGTTGCAGCCAACTGCTTCTTGTATGGTGAACTGGTTAAAATAGCAGTTGCACCTCTTAGACTTCCTCTTTTGGCGAGTGTGAGCTGCTTTCGGCATAGGAAGCAGTTCAACAGGACTTGTAATTGTGAAACTGGAATTTGCATCTTCAGGAGAGGACGGTTGGGAGACATCTATTGGCTGTGCAGGTAACGATTCAGGCATCTCGGGAAGACCAGCCGCATCTAAGCCAATATTTCTGCCATCACACAAGTCAATGCTAGTTGAACTAATATTAACGGAGTAAGTATCGGTGTTGGTTGGAACAGGATCAATATGGATCAGGATCATAGGTCCACTTTACCCCCACCACTCGGTTACTATTATTTTGACTGTTGGCCAAAGTTTGGCTGGTCAGTAAGCGGAATGAACCTATGTAATGCATACGTGATACAGTAAAACTCCTTTCAACCATTAAGCCCATGTGGCTCTCCAAACGAGGAAATTTTTACATCCTGTCATTCTCGTCCTGCCTCGTGTGTACAACTTCTCAATTATAAGCATACTGGGAATTCGTATACGAGTACAAAGGCGACTTCTTGTTTGTTTACTGTTGTTCACGATTTTCTATTTTATATGCGTTCTGGTTTATGGTATTTTTGATTTACTGCATTGTAGTTTAATTGCAGTCTAATTCGGTAAAACCTATTGCTTTGGACGCGTCGTAATCAAGTTTTTGCTATTTTGCTATTCTAAATTTCCATATGATTAAGAAAGCAAAGTAAAATTTGTTCACATCTTGCTCAGAAATATTGTTGTAAAAGATTGGGGTTCTCTACCTGTAAACAAACAGGTCGCGTGTACCAGGTTTGTCGTTGCTTTTCCTGCAATTAAATGACATGAAACTGAAAAAAACCACGAACTTGTCCTCCTTTATAAATTACCTTGTGGGCGCCCATGCCTCTAAGTTTTATTTCACATGATTATGTGAGTTTCAACAATCGACAGTCCTTCGAACAACGCCCTGCTACTACATTGTCACACTGACTCAGTTAATAGTGCTCCAGACGAGATGGCAACTATGTTCATTATACACGGTTATATGTTAGGATAAAGTCACCCAAGATGTGAGACTTTTCTGAAAATTGTTCTCAATCAAAAACACGACAATATTCTTTGGCTCATCTTTAATCGGATTATGTTAGATTTGGCATTGCTTGAAATTAACCGCACGAGTTTAAGTAAATTTTCTTGTTATTTATTGTGCGATTTACAAAATAAATGACTTTTTTGTCCCATCTTGGATGACCGTGGTAAACCAAGATGGGACAATAAGTATAAATCTTTAACAGTATAAATTTGCTTTAATTAAAATCGAATCTTAAAAAATTTGCCTTTGAAATAAAAATGAATGATGAAATTAAAACAAAATTTAAATTGATTCGTAGAAGAAACAACGAACGATGATCTTGTAAAAATCTGCGTGGCCATTTCTATCTTGCGTTTCTATCGCTGCTAAACGTAAAATTGTATTTGTTGTTTTTGGAAATATTTGGAAACCGGTATTGTATTTAATTTATTGGGTAGAGAACAACTCCAACATACAGAACTTGTCCAGACACCATTTCCTACGATGCTAACCCTCAATTTTAAAAGCGATTTCACCCCTAACCCTAACCCCTCAATTAAATGGAGTCATTTTGCCAGATGCGACCGGTCATTAAGTCCTAACCCTGAATATTTGGAAACCAGTAATGTATTTAATTTATTTGGTAGAGTACAATTCCACCGTAGAGAACTTGTCCAGACACCATCTCCTACGATACTAACTCTCAATTTCGAAGCGCTTTCACCCCTAACCCTAACCTCTCAATTAAATGGAGTCATTTTGCCATTTGTGAATTGCCCAGCCAAATTTCTAAGCTTGTGTAGTCATTTGATAATTAGGGTTTGTCAAATGGCTACTTGTATTTCACAATTGGCTACAAAATTCGTAGCAATTTGTTAAAGACCATACCTTTTGACAAATGACAAACTGCTACGGTACCACTTTGTCAATTCTGTAGCCATTTTTTAATTGCCCAGCCAAGTTTCTAAGATTGTGTAGTCATTTGATAATTAGGGTTTGCCAAATGGTTACTTGTATTTCACAATTGGCTACAAAATTCGTAGCCATTTGTTAGAGACCATACCTTTTGACAAATGACAATCTGCTACGGTAGCACTTTGTCAATTATGTAGCCATTTGTGAATTGCTCAGCCAAATTTCTAAGATTGTGTAGTTATTTGATAATTAGGGTTTGTCAAATGGCAACTTGTATTTCACAATTGGCAACAAAATTCGTTGCAATTTGTTAGAGACCATATCTTTTGACAAATGACAATCTGCTACGGTAGCACTTTGTCAATTATGTAGCCCTTAGTGAATTGCCCTGCCAAATTTCTAAACTTGTGTAGTCATTTGATAATTAGGGTCTTCCAAATGGTTAATTGTATTTTAAAATTGGCTGCAAAATTCGTAGCAATTTGCCAGAGACCATACTTTTTGACAAATGGCTACACGTGCACATTGTCAGATACATTTTACAATTTGTAACTTCGTAGACATTTGTAAGTTATGCAATTCTTTGTCAGTGAGAATTAACAAACTACTACCTAATTGTCAAATGGCTACGTTAAACCACCAGGGATGGGGTGGTGGTGCAGAAAATTTGTTGAATTTTATTGTAAGGCTGACGTTTCACCCCTAACTCTAACCCCTCAATTAAATGGAGTCATTTTGCCAGATGCAAACGGACATTAGGTTCTAACACTATAATTTTAGAAACCGTTATTGCATTTATTTTAGATCGTAGAGAACAGCTCCACGATGAACAACTTTTCCATACGCGCATTCCTATGGTGCTAAATCTCAAGTCTAAGGCGCGCTTTCACCGCTAACCCTCACCCATCAATTAAATGGAGACATTTTGCCAGATGCGACCGGTCATTAAGTTCTACCCCTGAAGATTTGGAAACCGGTATTGTATTTATATTATATCGTAGAGTACAATTCCACCATGGAGAACTTGTCCAGACACCATTTCTTACGCTTCTAACCCTCAATTTTAAAAGCGATTTCTCCCCTAACCCTAACCCCTCAATTAAATGGAGTCATTTTGCCAGATTCGACCGGTTATTAAGTCCTAACCCTGAATGTTTGGAAACCGGTATTGTATTTAACTTATTTGGTAGAGAACAATTCCACAATAGAGAAATTGTCCAGACACTATTTCCTACGATGCTGACCCTCAATTTTAAAAACTAATTCACCCCTAACCCTAACCCCTCAATTAAATGGAGTCATTTTGCCAGATGCGACCGGTCATTAAGTCCTTACCCTGAATTTTTGGAAACCGGTATTGTATTTAATTTATTTGGTAGAGAACAATTCCACCATAGAGAACTTGTCCAGACACTATTTCCTACGATGCTAACTCTCAATTTTAAAATCGATTTCACCCCTAACCCTAACCCCTCAATTAAATGGATTCATTATGCCAGTTGTGACCTGTCATTAATTCCTAAACCCGAAGATTTGGAAACTGGTATTGTATTTATATTATATCGTAGAGTACAATTCCATCATGGAGAACTTGTCCAGAAAACATTTCCTACGATACTAACCCTCATTTTAAAAAGCAATTTCACCCATAACCCTAACCTCTCAATTAAATGGAGTCATTTTCCCAAATGCGACCGGTCAATAAGTCCTAACTCTGAAGATTTGGAAACCGGTATTGTATTTAATTTATATGGTAGAGAACAATTCCACCATAGAGAACTTTTCCAGACACCATTTCCAACGATGCTAACCCTCAATTTTAAAATCGATTTCACCCCTAACCCTAACCCCTCAATTAAATGGAGTCATTTTGCCAGATGCGACCGGTCATTAAGTCCTAACTCCGAAGATTTGGAAACTGGTATTGTATTTATATTATATCGTAGAGTACAATTCCACCATAGGGAACTTGTCCAGTCAACATTTCCTACGATACTAACCCTCATTTTAAAAGCTAATTCACCTCTAACCCTAACCCCTCAATTAAATGGAGTCATTTTGCCAGATGCGACCGGTCATTAAGTCCTAACCCTAATTATTTGGAAACCGGTATTGTATTTAATTTATTTGGTAGAGAACAATTCCAATATGGAAAACTTGTCCAGACACCATTTCCTACGATAATGAGCCTCAATTTTAAGGGCTCTTTCACCCCTAACCCTAACCTCTCATTTAAATGGAGTCATTTTGCCAGATGCGTCCGGTCATTAAGTCCTTACCCTAAAGATTTGGAAACCGGTTATGTATTTAATTTATTTGGTAGAGAACAATTCCACCATAGAGAACTTGTCCAGACACCATTTCCTACGATGCTAACCCTCAATTTTAAAGACTATTTCACCCCTAACCCTAACCCCTCAATTAAATGGAGTCATTTTGCCAGATTCGACCTGTCATTAAGTCCTAACCCTGAATGTTTGGAAACCGGTATTGTATTTAATTTATTTGGTAAAGAACAATTCCACCATAGAGAAATTGTCCAGACACTATTTCCTACGATGATAACCCTCATATTTAAAGACTATTTCACCCCTAACCCTATCCCCTCACGTAAATGAAGTCATTTTGCCAGATTCGACCGGTCATTAAGTCCTAACCCTGAATGTTTGGAAACTGGTATTGTATTTAATGTATTTGGTGGAGAACAATTCCACCATAGAGATCTTGTCCAGACACCATTTCCTACGATGCTAACCCTCAATTTTAAAAGCGATTTCACCCCTAACCCTAACCCCTTAATTAAATGGAGTCATTTTGCCAGATGCGACCGGTCATTAAGTCCTAACCCTGAATGTCCTAACCCGGTATTGTATTTAATTTATTTGGTAGAGAACAATTCCACCATAGAGAAATTGTCCAGACACTATTTCCTACGATGCTAACCCTCAATTTTAAAAGCTAATTCACCCTTAACCCTAACCCCTCAATTAAATGTAGTCATTTTGCCAGATGCGACCAGACATTAAGTCCTAACCCTGAATATTTGGAAACCGGTTTTGTATTTAATTTATTTGGTAGAGAACAATTCCACCATAGAGAACTTGTCCAGACACCATTTCCTACGATGCTAACCCTCAATTTTAAAATCGATTTCACCCCTAACCCTAACCTTTTAATTAAATGGAGTCATTTTGCCAGATTCGACCGGTCATTAAGTCCTAACTCTGAATGTTTGGAAACCGGTTATGTATTTAATTTATTTGGTAGAGAACAATTCCACCATAGAGAACTTGTCCAGACACTATTTCCTACGATGCTAACCCTCAACTTTAAAATTGATTTCACCCCTAACCCTAACCCATCAATTAAATAGAGTCATTTTACCAGATTCGACCGGTCATTAAGTCCTAACCCTGAATGTTTGGAAACCGGTATTGTATTTAATTTATTTGGTAAAGAACAATTCCACCATAGAGAAATTGGCCAGACACTATTTCCTACGATGCTAACCCTCAATTTTAAAATCGAATTCACCCCTAACCCTAACTTCTCAATTAAATGGAGTCATTTTGCCAGATTCGACCGGTCATTAAGTCCTAACCCTGAATGTTTGGAAAACGGTATTGTATTTAATTTATTTGGTAGAGAACAATTCCATCATAGAGAACTTGTCCAGACACCATTTCCTACGATGCTAACCCTCAATTTTAAAAGCGATTTCACCCCAATACCTAACCCCTCAATTAAATGGAGTCATTTTGCCAGATTTGACCGGTCATTAAGTCCTAACCCTGAATGTTTGGAAACCGGTATTGTATTTAATTTATTTGGTAGAGAACAATTCCACCATAGAGAAATTGTCCAGACACTTGTTCCTACGATGATAACCCTCAATTTTAAAAGCTAATTCACCCTTAACCCCAACCCCTCAATTAAATGTAGTCATTTTGCCAGATGCGACCGGACATTAAGTCCTAACCCTGAATATTTGGAAACCGATTTTGTATTTAATTTATTTGGTAGAGAACAATTCCACCATAGAGAACTTGTCCAGATACCATTTCCTACGATGCTAACCTTCAATTTTAAAGACTATTTCACCCCTAACCCTAACCCCTCAATTAAATGGAGTCATTTTGCCAGATGCGACCTGTCCTTAAGTCCTAACCCTGAATATTTGGAAACCGGTATTGTATTTAATTTATTTGGTAGAGAACAATTCCACCATAGAGAACTGGTCCAGACACCATTTCCTACGATGCTAACCCTCAATTTTAAAATCGATTTCACCCCTAACCCTAACCCCTTAATTAAATGGAGTCATTTTGCCAGATTCGACCGGTCAATAAGTCATAACCCTGAATGTTTGGAAACCGGTATTGTATTTAATTTATTTGGTAGAGGACAATTCCACCATAGAGAACTTGTCCAGACACCATTTCCTACGATGCTAACCCTCAATTTTAAAAGCGATTTCACCCCAATACCTAACCCCTCAATTAAATGGAGTCATTTTGCCAGATTTGACCGGTCATTAAGTCCTAACCCTGAATGTTTGGAAACCGGTATTGTATTTAATTTATTTGGTAGAGAACAATTCCACCATAGAGAAATTGTCCAGACACTATTTCCTGCGATGATAACCCTCAATTTTAAAAGCTAATTGACCCTTAACCCTAACCCCTCAATTAAATGGAGTCATTTTGCCAGATGCGACCGGTCATTAAGTCCTAACCCTGAATATTTGGAAACCGGTATTGTATTTAATTTATTTGGTAGAGAACAATTCCACCATAGAGAACTTGTCCAGACACCATTTCCAACGATGCTAACCCTCAATTTTAAAATCGATTTCACCCCTAACCCTAACCCCTCAATTTAAATGGAGTCATTTTGCCAGATGCGAACGGTCATTAAGTCCTAACTCCGAAGATTTGGAAACTGGTATTGTATTTATATTATATCGTAGAGTACAATTCCACCATAGGAAACTTGTCCAGTCAACATTTCCTACGATGCTAACCCTCATTTTAAATACTAATTCACCCCTAACCCCTCAATTAAATGGAGTCATTTTGCCAGATGCGAACGGTCATTAAGTCCTAACTCCGAAGATTTGGAAACTGGTATTGTATTTATATTATATCGTAGAGTACAATTCCACCATAGGGAACTTGTCCAGTCAACAATTCCTACGATACTAACCCTCATTTTAAAAGCTAATTCACCCCTAACCCCTCAATTAAATGGAGTCATTTTGCCAGATGCGACCGGTCATTAAGTCCTAACCCTAATTATTTGGAAACCGGTATTGTATTTAATTTATTTGGTAGAGAACAATTCCAATATGGAAAACTTGTCCAGACACCATTTCCTACGATAATGAGCCTCAATTTTAAGGGCTCTTTCACCCCTAACCCTAACCTCTCATTTAAATGGAGTCATTTTGCCAGATACGTCCGGTCATTAAGTCCTTACCCTGAAGATTTGGAAACCGGTTATGTATTTAATTTATTTGGTAGAGGACAATTCCACCATAGAGAACTTGTCCAGACACCATTTCCTACGATGCTAACCCTCAATTTTAAAGACTATTTCACCCCTAACCCTAACCCCTCAATTAAATGGAGTCATTTTGCCAGATTCGACCTGTCATTAAGTCCTAACCCTGAATGTTTGGAAACCGGTATTGTATTTAATTTATTTGGTAAAGAACAATTCCACCATAGAGATCTTGTCCAGACACTATTTCCTACGATGATAACCCTCAATTTTAAAGACTATTTCACCCCTAACCCTAACCCCTCAATTAAATGGAGTCATTTTGCCAGATTCGACCGGTCATTAAGTCCTAACCCTGAATGTTTGGAAACTGGTATTGTATTTAATGTATTTGGTAGAGAACAATTCCACCATAGAGATCTTGTCCAGACACCATTTCCTACGATGCTAACCCTCAATTTTAAAAGCTAATTCACCCTTAACCCTAACCCCTCAATTAAATGTAGTCATTTTGCCAGATGCGACCGGACATTAAGTCCTAACCCTGAATATTTGGAAACCGATTTTGTATTTAATTTATTTGGTAGAGAACAATTCCACCATAGAGAACTTGTCCAGATACCATTTCCTACGATGCTAACCTTCAATTTTAAAGACTATTTCACCCCTAACCCTAACCCCTCAATTAAATGGAGTCATTTTGCCAGATGCGACCTGTCCTTAAGTCCTAACCCTGAATATTTGGAAACCGGTATTGTATTTAATTTATTTGGTAGTGAACAATTCCACCATAGAGAACTTGTCCAGACACCATTTCCTACGATGCTAACCCTCAATTTTAAAATCGATTTCATCCCTAACCCTAACCCCTTAATTAAATGGAGTCATTTTGCCAGATTCGACCGGTCATTAAGTCCTAACCCTGAATGTTTGGAAAACGGTTATGTATTTAATTTATTTGGTAGAGAACAATTCCACCATAGAGATCTTGTCCAGACACCATTTCCTACGATGCTAACCCTTAATTTTAAAATCGATTTCACCCCTAACCCTAACCCCTCAATTAAATGGAGTCATTTTGCCAGATTCGACCTGTCATTAAGTCCTAACCCTGAATGTCCTAACCCGGTATTGTATTTAATTTATTTGGTAGAGAACGATTCCACCATAGAGAAATTGTCCAGACACTATTTCCTACGAAGCTAACCATCAATTTTAAAATCGATTTCACCCCTAACCATAACCTTATAATTAAATGGAGTCATTTTGCCAGATTCGACCTGTCATTAAGTCCTAACCCTGAATGTTTGGAAACCGGTTATGTATTTAATTTATTTGGTAGAGAACAATTCCATCATAGAGAACTTGTCCAGACACTATTTCCTACGATGATAACCCTCAATTTTAAAATCGATTTCACCCTTAACACTAACCCATCAATTAAATGGAGTCATTTTGCCAGATTCGACCGGTCATTAAGTCCTAACCCTGAATGTTTGGAAACCGGTATTGTATTTAATTTATTTGGTAGAGAACACTTCCACCATAGAGAAATTGGCCAGACACTATTTCCTACGATGCTAACCCTCAATTTTAAAAGCTAATTCACCCTTAACCCTAACTTCTCAATTAAATGGAGTCATTTTGCCAGATGCGACCGCTCATTAAGTCCTAACCCTGAATGTTTGGAAACTGGTATTGTATTTAATGTATTTGGTAGAGAACAATTCCACCATAGAGATCTTGTCCAGACACCATTTCCTACGATGCTAACCCTCAATTTTAAAAGCTAATTCACCCTTAACCCTAACCCCTCAATTAAATGTAGTCATTTTGCCAGATGCGACCGGACATTAAGTCCTAACCCTGAATATTTGGAAACCGATTTTGTATTTAATTTATTTGGTAGAGAACAATTCCACCATAGAGAACTTGTCCAGATACCATTTCCTACGATGCTAACCTTCAATTTTAAAGACTATTTCACCCCTAACCCTAACCCCTCAATTAAATGGAGTCATTTTGCCAGATGCGACCTGTCCTTAAGTCCTAAACCTGAATATTTGGAAACCGGTATTGTATTTAATTTATTTGGTAGTGAACAATTCCACCATAGAGAACTTGTCCAGACACCATTTCCTACGATGCTAACCCTCAATTTTAAAATCGATTTCACCCCTAACCCTAACCCCGTAAATAAATGGAGTCATTTTGTCAGATTCGACCGGTCATTAAGTCCTAACCCTGAATGTTTGGAAAACGGTTATGTATTTAATTTATTTGGTAAAGAACAATTCCACCATAGAGATCTTGTCCAGACACCATTTCCTACGATGCTAACCCTTAATTTTAAAATCGATTTCACCCCTAACCCTAACCCCTCAATTAAATGGAGTCATTTTGCCAGATTCGACCTGTCATTAAGTCCTAACCCTGAATGTCCTAACCCGGTATTGTATTTAATTTATTTGGTAGAGAACGATTCCACCATAGAGAAATTGTCCAGACACTATTTCCTACGAAGCTAACCATCAATTTTAAAATCGATTTCACCCCTAACCCTAACCTTATAATTAAATGGAGTCATTTTGCCAGATTCGACCGGTCATTAAGTCCTAACCCTGAATGTTTGGAAACCGGTTATGTATTTAATTTATTTGGTAGAGAACAATTCCATCATAGAGAACTTGTCCAGACACTATTTCCTACGATGATAACCCTCAATTTTAAAATCGATTTCACCCTTAACACTAACCCATCAATTAAATGGAGTCATTTTGCCAGATTCGACCGGTCATTAAGTCCTAACCCTGAATGTTTGGAAACCGGTATTGTATTTAATTTATTTGGTAGAGAACACTTCCACCATAGAGAAATTGGCCAGACACTATTTCCTACGATGCTAACTCTCAATTTTAAAAGCTAATTCACCCTTAACCCTAACTTCTCAATTAAATGGAGTCATTTTGCCAGATGCGACCGCTCATTAAGTCCTAACCCTGAATGTTTGGAAACTGGTATTGTATTTAATGTATTTGGTAGAGAACAATTCCACCATAGAGATCTTGTCCAGACACCATTTCCTACGATGCTAACCCTCAATTTTAAAAGCTAATTCACCCTTAACCCTAACCCCTCAATTAAATGTAGTCATTTTGCCAGATGCGACCGGACATTAAGTCCTAACCCTGAATATTTGGAAACCGATTTTGTATTTAATTTATTTGGTAGAGAACAATTCCACCATAGAGAACTTGTCCAGATACCATTTCCTACGATGCTAACCTTCAATTTTAAAGACTATTTCACCCCTAACCCTAACCCCTCAATTAAATGGAGTCATTTTGCCAGATGCGACCTGTCCTTAAGTCCTAAACCTGAATATTTGGAAACCGGTATTGTATTTAATTTATTTGGTAGTGAACAATTCCACCATAGAGAACTTGTCCAGACACCATTTCCTACGATGCTAACCCTCAATTTTAAAATCGATTTCACCCCTAACCCTAACCCCTTAATTAAATGGAGTCATTTTGCCAGATTCGACCGGTCAATAAGTCATAACCCTAAATATTTGGAAACCGGTATTGTATTTAATTTTTTTGGTAGAGGACAATTCCACCATAGAGAACTTGTCCAGACACCATTTCCTACGATGCTAACCCTCAATTTTAAAAGCGATTTCACCCCAATACCTAACCCCTCAATTAAATGGAGTCATTTTGCCAGATTTGACCGGTCATTAAGTCCTAACCCTGAATGTTTGGAAACCGGTATTGTATTTAATTTATTTGGTAGAGAACAATTCCACCATAGAGAAATTGTCCAGACACTATTTCCTACGATGATAACCCTCAATTTTAAAAGCTAATTCACCCTTAACCCTAACCCCTCAATTAAATGGAGTCATTTTGCCAGATGCGACCGGTCATTAAGTCCTAACCCTGAATATTTGGAAACCGGTATTGTATTTAATTTATTTGGTAGAGAACAATTCCACCATAGAGAACTTGTCCAGACACCATTTCCTACGATGCTAACCCTCAATTTTAAAATCGATTTCACCCCTAACCCTAACCCCGTAAATAAATGGAGTCAATTTGTCAGATTCGACCGGTCATTAAGTCCTAACCCTGAATGTTTGGAAAACGGTTATGTATTTAATTTATTTGGTAGAGAACAATTCCACCATAGAGATCTTGTCCAGACACCATTTCCTACGATGCTAACCCTCAATTTTAAAATCGATTTCACCCCTAACCCTAACCCCTCAATTAAATGGAGTCATTTTGCCAGATTCGACCTGTCATTAAGTCCTAACCCTGAATGTCCTAACCCGGTATTGTATTTAATTTATTTGGTAGAGAACGATTCCACCATAGAGAAATTGTCCAGACACTATTTCCTACGAAGCTAACCATCAATTTTAAAATCGATTTCACCCCTAACCCTAACCTTATAATTAAATGGAGTCATTTTGCCAGATTCGACCGGTCATTAAGTCCTAACCGTGAATGTTTGGAAACCGGTTATGTATTTAATTTATTTGGTAGAGAACAATTCCATCATAGAGAACTTGTCCAGACACTATTTCCTACGATGATAACCCTCAATTTTAAAATCGATTTCACCCTTAACACTAACCCATCAATTAAATGGAGTCATTTTGCCAGATTCGACCGGTCATTAAGTCCTAAACCTGAATGTTTGGAAACCGGTATTGTATTTAATTTATTTGGTAGAGAACAATTCCACCATAGAGAAATTGGCCAGACACTATTTCCTACGATGCTAACCCTCAATTGTAAAAGCTAATTCACCCTTAACCCTAACTTCTCAATTAAATGGAGTCATTTTGCCAGATGCGACCGCTCATTAAGTCCTAACCCTGAATAATTGGAATCCGGTATTGTATTTAATTTATTTGGTAGAGAAAAATTCCACCATAGAGAACTTGTCCAGACACCATTTCCTACGATGCTAACCGTCAATTTTAAATTCGATTTCACCCCTAACCCTAACCCCTCAATTAAATGGAGTCATTTTGCCAGATGCGACCGGTCATTAAGTCCTAACCCTGAATGTTTGGAAACCGGTATTGTATTTAATTTATTTGGTAGAAGACAATTCCACCATAGAGAACTTGTCCAGACACCATTTCTTACGATGCTAACCCTCAATTTTAAAATCAATTTCACCCCTAACCCTAACCTTATAATTAAATGGAGTCATTTTGCCAGATTTGACCGGTCCTTAAGTCCTAACCCTGAATGTTTGGAAACCGGTATTGTATTTAATTTATTTGGTAGAGAACAATTCCACCATAGAGAAATTGTCCAGACACTTGTTCCTACGATGATAACCCCCAATTTTAAAAGCTAATTCACCCTTAACCCCAACCCCTCAATTAAATGGATTCATTATGCCAGTTGTGACCGGTCATTAAGTCTTAAACCCGAAGATTTGGAAACTGGTATTGTATTTATATTATATCGTAGAGTACAATTCCATCATGGAGAACTTGTCCAGACAACATTTCCTACGATACTAACCCTCATTTTCAAAAGCAATTTCACCCATAACCCTAACCTCTCAATTAAATGGAGTCATTTTCCCAAATTCGACCGGTCAATAAGTCCTAACTCTGAAGATTTGGAAACCGGTATTGTATTTAATTTATATGGTAGAGAACAATTCCACCATAGAGAACTTTTCCAGACACCATTTCCAACGATGCTAACCCTCAATTTTAAAATCGATTTCACCCCTAACCCTAACCCCTCAATTAAATGGAGTCATTTTGCCAGATGCGAACGGTCATTAAGTCCTAACTCCGAAGATTTGGAAACCGGTATTGTATTTAATTTATATGGTAGAGAACAATTCCACCATAGGGAACTTGTCCAGTCAACATTTCCTACGATACTAACCCTCAGTTTAAAAGCTATTTCACCCCTAACCCCTCAATTAAATGGAGTCATTTTTCCAGATTCGACCGGTCATTAAGTCCTAACCCTGAATGTTTGGAAAACGGTTATGTATTTAATTTATTTGGTAGAGAACAATTCCACCATAGAGAACTTGTCCAGACACCATTTCCCACGATGCTAACCCTCAATTTTAAAATCGATTTCACCCCTAACCCAAACCCCTTAAATAAATGGAGTCATTTTGTCAGATTCGACCGGTCATTAAGTCCTAACCCTGAATGTTTGGAAAACGGTTATGTATTTAATTTATTTGGTAGAGAACAATTCCACCATAGAGAACTTGTCCAGACACTATTTCCTACGATGCTAACTCTCAATTTTAAAATCGATTTCACCCCTAACCCTAACCCCTCAATTAAATGGATTCGTTATGCCAGTTGTGACCGGTCATTAAGTCCTAAACCCGAAGATTTGGAAACTGGTATTGTATTTATATTATATCGTAGAGTACAATTCCATCATGGAGAACTTGTCCAGACAACATTTCCTACGATACTAACCCTCATTTTAAAAGCAATTTCACCCATAACCCTAACCTCTCAATTAAATGGAGTCATTTTCCCAAATTCGACCGGTCAATAAGTCCTAATTCTGAAGATTTTGAAACCGGTATTGTATTTAATTTATATGGTAGAGAACAATTCCACCATAGAGAACTTGTCCAGACACCATTTCCAACGATGCTAACCCTCAATTTTAAAATCGATTTCACCCCTAACCCTAACCCCTCAATTAAATGGAGTCATTTTGCCAGATACGAACGGTCATTAAGTCCTAACTCCGAAGATTTGGAAACTGGTATTGTATTTATATTATATCGTAGAGTACAATTCCACCATAGGGAACTTGTCCAGTCAACAATTCCTACGATACTAACCCTCATTTTAAAAGCTAATTCACCCCTAACCCCTCAATTAAATGGAGTCATTTTGCCAGATGCGACCGGTCATTAAGTCCTAACCCTAATTATTTGGAAACCGGTATTGTATTTAATTTATTTGGTAGAGAACAATTCCAATATGGAAAACTTGTCCAGACACCATTTCCTACGATAATGAGCCTCAATTTTAAGGGCTCTTTCACCCCTAACCCTAACCTCTCATTTAAATGGAGTCATTTTGCCAGATACGTCCGGTCATTAAGTCCTTACCCTGAAGATTTGGAAACCGGTTATGTATTTAATTTATTTGGTAGAGAACAATTCCACCATAGAGAACTTGTCCAGACACCATTTCCTACGATGCTAACCCTCAATTTTAAAGACTATTTCACCCCTAACCCTAACCCCTCAATTAAATGGAGTCATTTTGCCAGATGCGACCGGTCATTAAGTCCTAACCCTAATTATTTGGAAACCGGTATTGTATTTAATTTATTTGGTAGAGAACAATTCCAATATGGAAAACTTGTCCAGACACCATTTCCTACGATAATGAGCCTCAATTTTAAGGGCTCTTTCACCCCTAACCCTAACCTCTCATTTAAATGGAGTCATTTTGCCAGATACGTCCGGTCATTAAGTCCTTACCCTGAAGATTTGGAAACCGGTTATGTATTTAATTTATTTGGTAGAGAACAATTCCACCATAGAGAACTTGTCCAGACACCATTTCCTACGATGCTAACCCTCAATTTTAAAGACTATTTCACCCCTAACCCTAACCCCTCAATTAAATGGAGTCATTTTGCCAGATTCGACCTGTCATTAAGTCCTAACCCTGAATGTTTGGAAACCGGTATTGTATTTAATTTATTTGGTAAAGAACAATTCCACCATAGAGAAATTGTCCAGACACTATTTCCTACGATGATAACCCTCAATTTTAAAGACTATTTCACCCCTAACCCTAACCCCTCAATTAAATGGAGTCATTTTGCCAGATTCGACCGGTCATTAAGTCCTAACCCTGAATGTTTGGAAACTGGTATTGTATTTAATGTATTTGGTAGAGAACAATTCCACCATAGAGATCTTGTCCAGACACCATTTCCTACGATGCTAACCCTCAATTTTAAAAGCTAATTCACCCTTAACCCTAACCCCTCAATTAAATGTAGTCATTTTGCCAGATGCGACCGGACATTAAGTCCTAACCCTGAATATTTGGAAACCGATTTTGTATTTAATTTATTTGGTAGAGAACAATTCCACCATAGAGAACTTGTCCAGATACCATTTCCTACGATGCTAACCTTCAATTTTAAAGACTATTTCACCCCTAACCCTAACCCCTCAATTAAATGGAGTCATTTTGCCAGATGCGACCTGTCCTTAAGTCCTAACCCTGAATAATTGGAAACCGGTATTGTATTTAATTTATTTGGTAGTGAACAATTCCACCATAGAGAACTTGTCCAGACACCATTTCCTACGATGCTAACCCTCAATTTTAAAATCGATTTCACCCCTAACCCTAACCCCTTAATTAAATGGAGTCATTTTGCCAGATTCGACCGGTCAATAAGTCATAACCCTGAATGTTTGGAAACCGGTATTGTATTTAATTTATTTGGTAGAGGACAATTCCACCATAGAGAACTTGTCCAGACACCATTTCCTACGATGCTAACCCTCAATTTTAAAAGCGATTTCACCCCAATACCTAACCCCTCAATTAAATGGAGTCATTTTGCCAGATTTGACCGGTCATTAAGTCCTAACCCTGAATGTTTGGAAACCGGTATTGTATTTAATTTATTTGGTAGAGAACAATTCCACCATAGAGAAATTGTCCAGACACTATTTCCTACGATGATAACCCTCAATTTTAAAAGCTAATTCACCCTTAACCCTAACCCCTCAATTAAATGGAGTCATTTTGCCAGATGCGACCGGTCATTAAGTCCTAACCCTGAATACTTGGAAACCGGTATTGTATTTAATTTATTTGGTAGAGAACAATTCCACCATAGAGAACTTGTCCAGACACCATTTCCAACGATGCTAACCCTCAATTTTAAAATCGATTTCACCCCTAACCCTAACCCCTCAATTTAAATGGAGTCATTTTGCCAGATGCGAACGGTCATTAAGTCCTAACTCCGAAGATTTGGAAACTGGTATTGTATTTATATTATATCGTAGAGTACAATTCCACCATAGGGAACTTGTCCAGTCAACATTTCCTACGATGCTAACCCTCATTTTAAAAGCTAATTCACCCCTAACCCCTCAATTAAATGGAGTCATTTTGCCAGATGCGAACGGTCATTAAGTCCTAACTCCGAAGATTTGGAAACTGGTATTGTATTTATATTATATCGTAGAGTACAATTCCACCATAGGGAACTTGTCCAGTCAACAATTCCTACGATACTAACCCTCATTTTAAAAGCTAATTCACCCCTAACCCCTCAATTAAATGGAGTCATTTTGCCAGATGCGACACATTAAGTCCTAACCGGTCATTAAGTCCTAACCCTAATTATTTGGAAACCGGTATTGTATTTAATTTATTTGGTAGAGAACAATTCCAATATGGAAAACTTGTCCAGACACCATTTCCTACGATAATGAGCCTCAATTTTAAGGGCTCTTTCACCCCTAACCCTAACCTCTCATTTAAATGGAGTCATTTTGCCAGATACGTCCGGTCATTAAGTCCTTACCCTGAAGATTTGGAAACCAGTTATGTATTTAATTTATTTGGTAGAGAACAATTCCACCATAGAGAACTTGTCCAGACACCATTTCCTACGATGCTAACCCTCAATTTTAAAGACTATTTCACCCCTAACCCTAACCCATCAATTAAATGGAGTCATTTTGCCAGATTCGACCTGTCATTAAGTCCTAACCCTGAATGTTTGGAAACCGGTATTGTATTTAATTTATTTGGTAAAGAACAATTCCACCATAGAGATCTTGTCCAGACACTATTTCCTACGATGATAACCCTCAATTTTAAAGACTATTTCACCCTTAACCCTAACCCTTCAATTAAATGGAGTCATTTTGCCAGATTCGACCGGTCATTAAGTCCTAACCCTGAATGTTTGGAAACTGGTATTGTATTTAATGTATTTGGTAGAGAACAATTCCACCATAGAGATCTTGTCCAGACACCATTTCCTACGATGCTAACCCTCAATTTTAAAAGCTAATTCACCCTTAACCCTAACCCCTCAATTAAATGTAGTCATTTTGCCAGATGCGACCGGACATTAAGTCCTAACCCTGAATATTTGGAAACCGATTTTGTATTTAATTTATTTGGTAGAGAACAATTCCACCATAGAGAACTTGTCCAGATACCATTTCCTACGATGCTAACCTTCAATTTTAAAGACTATTTCACCCCTAACCCTAACCCCTCAATTAAATGGAGTCATTTTGCCAGATGCGACCTGTCCTTAAGTCCTAACCCTGAATATTTGGAAACCGGTATTGTATTTAATTTATTTGGTAGTGAACAATTCCACCATAGAGAACTTGTCCAGACACCATTTCCTACGATGCTAACCCTCAATTTTAAAATCGATTTCACCCCTAACCCTAACCCCTTAATTAAATGGAGTCATTTTGCCAGATTCGACCGGTCAATAAGTCATAACCCTGAATGTTTGGAAACCGGTATTGTATTTAATTTATTTGGTAGAGGACAATTCCACCATAGAGAACTTGTCCAGACACCATTTCCTACGATGCTAACCCTCAATTTTAAAAGCGATTTCACCCCAATACCTAACCCCTCAATTAAATGGAGTCATTTTGCCAGATTTGACCGGTCATTAAGTCTTAACCCTGAATGTTTGGAAACCGGTATTGTATTTAATTTATTTGGTAGAGAACAATTCCACCATAGAGAAATTGTCCAGACACTATTTCCTACGATGATAACCCTCAATTTTAAAAGCTAATTCACCCTTAACCCTAACCCCTCAATTAAATGGAGTCATTTTGCCAGATGCGACCGGTCATTAAGTCCTAACCCTGAGTATTTGGAAACCGGTATTGTATTTAATTTATTTGGTAGAGAACAATTCCACCATAGAGAACTTGTCCAGACACCATTTCCTACGATGCTAACCCTCAATTTTAAAATCGATTTCACCCCTAACCCTAACCCCGTAAATAAATGGAGTCATTTTGTCAGATTCGACCGGTCATTAAGTCCTAACCCTGAATGTTTGGAAAACGGTTATGTATTTAATTTATTTGGTAGAGAACAATTCCACCATAGAGATCTTGTCCAGACACCATTTCCTACGATGCTAACCCTCAATTTTAAAATCGATTTCACCCCTAACCCTAACCCCTCAATTAAATGGAGTCATTTTGCCAGATTCGACCTGTCATTAAGTCCTAACCCTGAATGTCCTAACTTGGTATTGTATTTAATTTATTTGGTAGAGAACGATTCCACCATAGAGAAATTGTCCAGACACTATTTCCTACGAAGCTAACCATCAATTTTAAAATCGATTTCACCCCTAACCCTAACCTTATAATTAAATGGAGTCATTTGGCCAGATTCGACCGGTCATTAAGTCCTAACCCTGAATGTTTGGAAACCGGTTATGTATTTAATTTATTTGGTAGAGAACAATTCCATCATAGAGAACTTGTCCAGACACTATTTCCTACGATGATAACCCTCAATTTTAAAATCGATTTCACCCTTAACACTAACCCATCAATTAAATGGAGTCATTTTGCCAGATTCGACCGGTCATTAAGTCCTAACCCTGAATGTTTGGAAACCGGTATTGTATTTAATTTATTTGGTAGAGAACAATTCCACCATAGAGAAATTGGCCAGACACTATTTCCTACGATGCTAACCCTCAATTTTAAAAGCTAATTCACCCTTAACACTAACTTCTCAATTAAATGGAGTCATTTTGCCAGATGCGACCGCTCATTAAGTCCTAACCCTGAATGTTTGGAAACTGGTATTGTATTTAATGTATTTGGTAGAGAACAATTCCACCATAGAGATCTTGTCCAGACACCATTTCCTACGATGCTAACCCTCAATTTTAAAAGCTAATTCACCCTTAACCCTAACCCCTCAATTAAATGTAGTCATTTTGCCAGATGCGACCGGACATTAAGTCCTAATCCTGAATATTTGGAAACCGATTTTGTATTTAATTTATTTGGTAGAGAACAATTCCACCATAGAGAACTTGTCCAGATACCATTTCCTACGATGCTAACCTTCAATTTTAAAGACTATTTCACCCCTAACCCTAACCCCTCAATTAAATGGAGTCATTTTGCCAGATGCGACCTGTCCTTAAGTCCTAACCCTGAATATTTGGAAACCGGTATTGTATTTAATTTATTTGGTAGTGAACAATTCCACCATAGAGAACTTGTCCAGACACCATTTCCTACGATGCTAACCCTCAATTTTAAAATCGATTTCACCCCTAACCCTAACCCCTTAATTAAATGGAGTCATTTTGCCAGATTCGACCGGTCAATAAGTCATAACCCTGAATGTTTGGAAACCGGTATTGTATTTAATTTATTTGGTAGAGGACAATTCCACCATAGAGAACTTGTCCAGACACCATTTCCTACGATGCTAACCCTCAATTTTAAAAGCGATTTCACCCCAATACCTAACCCCTCAATTAAATGGAGTCATTTTGCCAGATTTGACCGGTCATTAAGTCCTAACCCTGAATGTTTGGAAACCGGTATTGTATTTAATTTATTTGGTAGAGAACAATTCCACCATAGAGAAATTGTCCAGACACTATTTCCTACGATGATAACCCTCAATTTTAAAAGCTAATTCACCCTTAACCCTAACCCCTCAATTAAATGGAGTCATTTTGCCAGATGCGACCGGTCATTAAGTCCTAACCCTGAATATTTGGAAACCGGTATTGTATTTAATTTATTTGGTAGAGAACAATTCCACCATAGAGAACTTGTCCAGACACCATTTCCAACGATGCTAACCCTCAATTTTAAAATCGATTTCACCCCTAACCCTAACCCCTCAATTTAAATGGAGTCATTTTGCCAGATGCGAACGGTCATTAAGTCCTAACTCCGAAGATTTGGAAACTGGTATTGTATTTATATTATATCGTAGAGTACAATTCCACCATAGGGAACTTGTCCAGTCAACATTTCCTACGATGCTAACCCTCATTTTAAAAGCTAATTCACCCCTAACCCCTCAATTAAATGGAGTCATTTTGCCAGATGCGAACGGTCATTAAGTCCTAACTCCGAAGATTTGGAAACTGGTATTGTATTTATATTATATCGTAGAGTACAATTCCACCATAGGGAACTTGTCCAGTCAACAATTCCTACGATACTAACCCTCATTTTAAAAGCTAATTCACCCCTAACCCCTCAATTAAATGGAGTCATTTTGCCAGATGCGACCGGTCATTAAGTCCTAACCCTAATTATTTGGAAACCGGTATTGTATTTAATTTATTTGGTAGAGAACAATTCCAATATGGAAAACTTGTCCAGACACCATTTCCTACGATAATGAGCCTCAATTTTAAGGGCTCTTTCACCCCTAACCCTAACCTCTCATTTAAATGGAGTCATTTTGCCAGATACGTCCGGTCATTAAGTCCTTACCCTGAAGATTTGGAAACCGGTTATGTATTTAATTTATTTGGTAGAGAACAATTCCACCATAGAGAACTTGTCCAGACACCATTTCCTACGATGCTAACCCTCAATTTTAAAGACTATTTCACCCCTAACCCTAACCCCTCAATTAAATGGAGTCATTTTGCCAGATTCGACCTGTCATTAAGTCCTAACCCTGAATGTTTGGAAACCGGTATTGTATTTAATTTATTTGGTAAAGAACAATTCCACCATAGAGATCTTGTCCAGACACTATTTCCTACGATGATAACCCTCAATTTTAAAGACTATTTCACCCCTAACCCTAACCCTTCAATTAAATGGAGTCATTTTGCCAGATTCGACCGGTCATTAAGTCCTAACCCTGAATGTTTGGAAACTGGTATTGTATTTAATGTATTTGGTAGAGAACAATTCCACCATAGAGATCTTGTCCAGACACCATTTCCTACGATGCTAACCCTCAATTTTAAAATCGATTTCACCCCTAACCCTAACCCCTTAATTAAATGGAGTCATTTTGCCAGATTCGACCGGTCAATAAGTCCTAACCCTGAATGTTTGGAAACCGGTATTGTATTTAATTTATTTGGTAGAGGACAATTCCACCATAGAGAACTTGTCCAGACACCATTTCCTACGATGCTAACCCTCAATTTTAAAAGCGATTTAACCCCAATACCTAACCCCTCAATTAAATGGAGTCATTTTGCCAGATTTGACCGGTCATTAAGTCCTAACCCTGAATGTTTGGAAACCGGTATTGTATTTAATTTATTTGGTAGAGAACAATTCCACCATAGAGAAATTGTCCAGACACTATTTCCTACGATGATAACCCTCAATTTTAAAAGCTAATTCACCTTTAACCCTAACCCCTCAATTAAATGGAGTCATTTTGCCAGATGCGACCGGTCATTAAGTCCTAACCCTGAGTATTTGGAAACCGGTATTGTATTTAATTTATTTGGTAGAGAACAATTCCACCATAGAGAACTTGTCCAGACACCATTTCCTACGATGCTAACCCTCAATTTTAAAATCGATTTCACCCCTAACCCTAACCCCGTAAATAAATGGAGTCATTTTGTCAGATTCGACCGGTCATTAAGTCCTAACCCTGAATGTTTGGAAAACGGTTATGTATTTAATTTATTTGGTAGAGAACAATTCCACCATAGAGATCTTGTCCAGACACCATTTCCTACGATGCTAACCCTCAATTTTAAAATCGATTTCACCCCTAACCCTAACCCCTCAATTAAATGGAGTCATTTTGCCAGATTCGACCTGTCATTAAGTCCTAACCCTGAATGTCCTAACTTGGTATTGTATTTAATTTATTTGGTAGAGAACGATTCCACCATAGAGAAATTGTCCAGACACTATTTCCTACGAAGCTAACTATCAATTTTAAAATCGATTTCACCCCTAACCCTAACCTTATAATTAAATGGAGTCATTTGGCCAGATTCGACCGGTCATTAAGTCCTAACCCTGAATGTTTGGAAACCGGTTATGTATTTAATTTATTTGGTAGAGAACAATTCCATCATAGAGAACTTGTCCAGACACTATTTCCTACGATGATAACCCTCAATTTTAAAATCGATTTCACCCTTAACACTAACCCATCAATTAAATGGAGTCATTTTGCCAGATTCGACCGGTCATTAAGTCCTAACCCTGAATGTTTGGAAACCGGTATTGTATTTAATTTATTTGGTAGAGAACAATTCCACCATAGAGAAATTGGCCAGACACTATTTCCTACGATGCTAACCCTCAATTTTAAAAGCTAATTCACCCTTAACCCTAACTTCTCAATTAAATGGAGTCATTTTGCCAGATGCGACCGCTCATTAAGTCCTAACCCTGAATGTTTGGAAACTGGTATTGTATTTAATGTATTTGGTAGAGAACAATTCCACCATAGAGATCTTGTCCAGACACCATTTCCTACGATGCTAACCCTCAATTTTAAAAACTAATTCACCCTTAACCCTAACCCCTCAATTAAATGTAGTCATTTTGCCAGATGCGACCGGACATTAAGTCCTAACCCTGAATATTTGGAAACCGATTTTGTATTTAATTTATTTGGTAGAGAACAATTCCACCATAGAGAACTTGTCCAGATACCATTTCCTACGATGCTAACCTTCAATTTTAAAGACTATTTCACCCCTAACCCTAACCCCTCAATTAAATGGAGTCATTTTGCCAGATGCGACCTGTCCTTAAGTCCTAAACCTGAATATTTGGAAACCGGTATTGTATTTAATTTATTTGGTAGTGAACAATTCCACCATAGAGAACTTGTCCAGACACCATTTCCTACGATGCTAACCCTCAATTTTAAAATCGATTTCACCCCTAACCCTAACCCCTTAATTAAATGGAGTCATTTTGCCAGATTCGACCGGTCAATAAGTCATAACCCTGAATGTTTGGAAACCGGTATTGTATTTAATTTATTTGGTAGAGGACAATTCCACCATAGAGAACTTGTCCAGACACCATTTCCTACGATGCTAACCCTCAATTTTAAAAGCGATTTCACCCCAATACCTAACCCCTCAATTAAATGGAGTCATTTTGCCAGATTTGACCGGTCATTAAGTCCTAACCCTGAATGTTTGGAAACCGGTATTGTATTTAATTTATTTGGTAGAGAACAATTCCACCATAGAGAAATTGTCCAGACACTATTTCCTACGATGATAACCCTCAATTTTAAAAGCTAATTCACCCTTAACCCTAACCCCTCAATTAAATGGAGTCATTTTGCCAGATGCGACCGGTCATTAAGTCCTAACCCTGAATATTTGGAAACCGGTATTGTATTTAATTTATTTGGTAGAGAACAATTCCACCATAGAGAACTTGTCCAGTCACCATTTCCTACGATGCTAACCCTCAATTTTAAAATCGATTTCACCCCTAACCCTAACCCCGTAAATAAATGGAGTCAATTTGTCAGATTCGACCGGTCATTAAGTCCTAACCCTGAATGTTTGGAAAACGGTTATGTATTTAATTTATTTGGTAGAGAACAATTCCACCATAGAGATCTTGTCCAGACACCATTTCCTACGATGCTAACCCTCAATTTTAAAATCGATTTCACCCCTAACCCTAACCCCTCAATTAAATGGAGTCATTTTGCCAGATTCGACCTGTCATTAAGTCCTAACCCTGAATGTGCTAACCCGGTATTGTATTTAATTTATTTGGTAGAGAACGATTCCACCATAGAGAAATTGTCCAGACACTATTTCCTACGAAGCTAACCATCAATTTTAAAATCGATTTCACCCCTAACCCTAACCTTATAATTAAATGGAGTCATTTTGCCAGATTCGACCGGTCATTAAGTCCTAACCCTGAATGTTTGGAAACCGGTTATGTATTTAATTTATTTGGTAGAGAACAATTCCATCATAGAGAACTTGTCCAGACACTATTTCCTACGATGCTAACCCTCAATTTTAAAATCGATTTCACCCTTAACACTAACCCATCAATTAAATGGAGTCATTTTGCCAGATTCGACCGGTCATTAAGTCCTAACCCTGAATGTTTGGAAACCGGTATTGTATTTAATTTATTTGGTAGAGAACAATTCCACCATAGAGAAATTGGCCAGACACTATTTCCTACGATGCTAACCCTCAATTTTAAAAGCTAATTCAACCTTAACCCTAACTTCTCAATTAAATGGAGTCATTTTGCCAGATGCGACCGCTCATTA
Source organism: Clavelina lepadiformis (assembly GCF_947623445.1). NCBI lineage: Eukaryota > Metazoa > Chordata > Ascidiacea > Aplousobranchia > Clavelinidae > Clavelina > Clavelina lepadiformis. The sequence goes on along the minus strand of NC_135244.1, from coordinate 96,158 downwards.
AGTCCTAACCCTGAATAATTGGAATCCGGTATTGTATTTAATTTATTTGGTAGAGAAAAATTCCACCATAGAGAACTTGTCCAGACACCATTTCCTACGATGCTAACCGTCAATTTTAAATTCGATTTCACCCCTAACCCTAACCCCTCAATTAATTGGAGTCATTTTGCCAGATGCGACCGGTCATTAAGTCCTAACCCTGAATGTTTGGAAACCGGTATTGTATTTAATTTATTTGGTAGAAGACAATTCCACCATAGAGAACTTGTCCAGACACCATTTCTTACGATGCTAACCCTCAATTTTAATATCGATTTCACCCCTAACCCTAACCTTATAATTAAATGGAGTCATTTTGCCAGATTCGACCGGTCATTAAGTCCTAACCCTGAATGTTTGGAAACCGGTATTGTATTTAATTTATTTGGTAGAGAACAATTCCACCATAGAGAAATTGTCCAGACACTTGTTCCTACGATGATAACCCTCAATTTTAAAAGCTAATTCACCCTTAACCCCAACCCCTCAATTAAATGGATTCATTATGCCAGTTGTGACCGGTCATTAAGTCTTAAACCCGAAGATTTGGAAACCGGTATTGTATTTATATTATATCGTAGAGTACAATTCCATCATGGAGAACTTGTCCAGACAACATTTCCTACGATACTAACCCTCATTTTAAAAAGCAATTTCACCCATAACCCTAACCTCTCAATTAAATGGAGTCATTTTCCCAAATTCGACCGGTCAATAAGTCCTAACTCTGAAGATTTGGAAACCGGTATTGTATTTAATTTATATGGTAGAGAACAATTCCACCATAGAGAACTTTTCCAGACACCATTTCCAACGATGCTAACCCTCAATTTTAAAATCGATTTCACCCCTAACCCTAACCCCTCAATTAAATGGAGTCATTTTGCCAGATGCGAACGGTCATTAAGTCCTAACTCCGAAGATTTGGAAACTGGTATTGTATTTATATTATATCGTAGAGTACAATTCCACCATAGGGAACTTGTCCAGTCAACATTTCCTACGATACTAACCCTCAGTTTAAAAGCTATTTCACCCCTAACCCCTCAATTAAATGGAGTCATTTTTCCAGATTCGACCGGTCATTAAGTCCTAACCCTGAATGTTTGGAAAACGGTTATGTATTTAATTTATTTGGTAGTGAACAATTCCACCATAGAGAACTTGTCCAGACACCATTTCCTACGATGCTAACCCTCAATTTTAAAATCGATTTCACCCCTAACCCTAACCCCTTAAATAAATGGAGTCATTTTGTCAGATTCGACCGGTCATTAAGTCCTAACCCTGAATGTTTGGAAACCGGTATTGTATTTAATTTATTTGGTAAAGAACAATTCCACCATAGAGATCTTGTCCAGACACTATTTCCTACGATGATAACCCTCAATTTTAAAGACTATTTCACCCCTAACCCTAACCCTTCAATTAAATGGAGTCATTTTGCCAGATTCGACCGGTCATTAAGTCCTAACCCTGAATGTTTGGAAACTGGTATTGTATTTAATGTATTTGGTAGAGAACAATTCCACCATAGAGATCTTGTCCAGACACCATTTCCTACGATGCTAACCCTCAATTTTAAAAGCTAATTCACCCTTAACCCTAACCCCTCAATTAAATGTAGTCATTTTGCCAGATGCGACCGGACATTAAGTCCTAACCCTGAATATTTGGAAACCGATTTTGTATTTAATTTATTTGGTAGAGAACAATTCCACCATAGAGAACTTGTCCAGACACCATTTCCTACGATGCTAACCCTCAATTTTAAAATCGATTTCACCCCTAACCCTAACCCCTTAATTAAACGGAGTCATTTTGCCAGATTCGACCGGTCAATAAGTCATAACCCTGAATGTTTGGAAACCGGTATTGTATTTAATTTATTTGGTAGAGGACAATTCCACCATAGAGAACTTGTCCAGACACCATTTCCTACGATGCTAACCCTCAATTTTAAAAGCGATTTCACCCCAATACCTAACCCCTCAATTAAATGGAGTCATTTTGCCAGATTTGACCGGTCATTAAGTCCTAACCCTGAATGTTTGGAAACCGGTATTGTATTTAATTTATTTGGTAGAGAACAATTCCACCATAGAGAAATTGTCCAGACACTATTTCCTACGATGATAACCCTCAATTTTAAAAGCTAATTCACCCTTAACCCTAACCCCTCAATTAAATGGAGTCATTTTGCCAGATGCGACCGGTCATTAAGTCCTAACCCTGAGTATTTGGAAACCGGTATTGTATTTAATTTATTTGGTAGAGAACAATTCCACCATAGAGAACTTGTCCAGACACCATTTCCTACGATGCTAACCCTCAATTTTAAAATCGATTTCACCCCTAACCCTAACCCCGTAAATAAATGGAGTCATTTTGTCAGATTCGACCGGTCATTAAGTCCTAACCCTGAATGTTTGGAAAACGGTTATGTATTTAATTTATTTGGTAGAGAACAATTCCACCATAGAGAAATTGGCCAGACACTATTTCCTACGATGCTAACCCTCAATTTTAAAAGCTAATTCACCCTTAACCCTAACTTCTCAATTAAATGGAGTCATTTTGCCAGATGCGACCGCTCATTAAGTCCTAACCCTGAATGTTTGGAAACTGGTATTGTATTTAATGTATTTGGTAGAGAACAATTCCACCATAGAGAAATTGGCCAGACACTATTTCCTACGATGCTAACCCTCAATTTTAAAAGCTAATTCACCCTTAACCCTAACCCCTCAATTAAATGTAGTCATTTTGCCAGATGCGACCGGACATTAAGTCCTAACCCTGAATATTTGGAAACCGATTTTGTATTTAATTTATTTGGTAGAGAACAATTCCACCATAGAGAACTTGTCCAGATACCATTTCCTACGATGCTAACCTTCAATTTTAAAGACTATTTCACCCCTAACCCTAACCCCTCAATTAAATGGAGTCATTTTGCCAGATGCGACCTGTCCTTAAGTCCTAAACCTGAATATTTGGAAACCGGTATTGTATTTAATTTATTTGGTAGTGAACAATTCCACCATAGAGAACTTGTCCAGACACCATTTCCTACGATGCTAACCCTCAATTTTAAAATCGATTTCACCCCTAACCCTAACCCCTTAATTAAATGGAGTCATTTTGCCAGATTCGACCGGTCAATAAGTCATAACCCTGAATGTTTGGAAACCGGTATTGTATTTAATTTATTTGGTAGAGGACAATTCCACCATAGAGAACTTGTCCAGACACCATTTCCTACGATGCTAACCCTCAATTTTAAAAGCGATTTCACCCCAATACCTAACCCCTCAATTAAATGGAGTCATTTTGCCAGATTTGACCGGTCATTAAGTCCTAACCCTGAATGTTTGGAAACCGGTATTGTATTTAATTTATTTGGTAGAGAACAATTCCACCATAGAGAAATTGTCCAGACACTATTTCCTACGATGATAACCCTCAATTTTAAAAGCTAATTCACCCTTAACCCTAACCCCTCAATTAAATGGAGTCATTTTGCCATATGCGACCGGTCATTAAGTCCTAACCCTGAATATTTGGAAACCGGTATTGTATTTAATTTATTTGGTAGAGAACAATTCCACCATAGAGAACTTGTCCAGACACCATTTCCTACGATGCTAACCCTCAATTTTAAAATCGATTTCACCCCTAACCCTAACCCCGTAAATAAATGGAGTCAATTTGTCAGATTCGACCGGTCATTAAGTCCTAACCCTGAATGTTTGGAAAACGGTTATGTATTTAATTTATTTGGTAGAGAACAATTCCACCATAGAGATCTTGTCCAGACACCATTTCCTACGATGCTAACCCTCAATTTTAAAATCGATTTCACCCCTAACCCTAACCCCTCAATTAAATGGAGTCATTTTGCCAGATTCGACCTGTCATTAAGTCCTAACCCTGAATGTCCTAACCCGGTATTGTATTTAATTTATTTGGTAGAGAACGATTCCACCATAGAGAAATTGTCCAGACACTATTTCCTACGAAGCTAACCATCAATTTTAAAATCGATTTCACCCCTAACCCTAACCTTATAATTAAATGGAGTCATTTTGCCAGATTCGACCGGTCATTAAGTCCTAACCCTGAATGTTTGGAAACCGGTTATGTATTTAATTTATTTGGTAGAGAACAATTCCATCATAGAGAACTTGTCCAGACACTATTTCCTACGATGATAACCCTCAATTTTAAAATCGATTTCACCCTTAACACTAACCCATCAATTAAATGGAGTCATTTTGCCAAATTCGACCGGTCATTAAGTCCTAACCCTGAATGTTTGGAAACCGGTATTGTATTTAATTTATTTGGTAGAGAACAATTCCACCATAGAGAAATTGGCCAGACACTATTTCCTACGATGCTAACCCTCAATTTTAAAAGCTAATTCACCCTTAACCCTAACTTCTCAATTAAATGGAGTCATTTTGCCAGATGCGACCGCTCATTAAGTCCTAACCCTGAATAATTGGAATCCGGTATTGTATTTAATTTATTTGGTAGAGAAAAATTCCACCATAGAGAACTTGTCCAGACACCATTTCCTACGATGCTAACCGTCAATTTTAAATTCGATTTCACCCCTAACCCTAACCCCTCAATTAAATGGAGTCATTTTGCCAGATGCGACCGGTCATTAAGTCCTAACCCTGAATGTTTGGAAACCGGTATTGTATTTAATTTATTTGGTAGAAGACAATTCCACCATAGAGAACTTGTCCAGACACCATTTCTTACGATGCTAACCCTCAATTTTAAAATCGATTTCACCCCTAACCCTAACCTTATAATTAAATGGAGTCATTTTGCCAGATTCGACCGGTCATTAAGTCCTAACCCTGAATGTTTGGAAACCGGTATTGTATTTAATTTATTTGGTAGAGAACAATTCCACCATAGAGAAATTGTCCAGACACTTGTTCCTACGATGATAACCCTCAATTTTAAAAGCTAATTCACCCTTAACCCCAACCCCTCAATTAAATGGATTCATTATGCCAGTTGTGACCGGTCATTAAGTCTTAAACCCGAAGATTTGGAAACCGGTATTGTATTTATATTATATCGTAGAGTACAATTCCATCATGGAGAACTTGTCCAGACAACATTTCCTACGATACTAACCCTCATTTTAAAAAGCAATTTCACCCATAACCCTAACCTCTCAATTAAATGGAGTCATTTTCCCAAATTCGACCGGTCAATAAGTCCTAACTCTGAAGATTTGGAAACCGGTATTGTATTTAATTTATATGGTAGAGAACAATTCCACCATAGAGAACTTTTCCAGACACCATTTCCAACGATGCTAACCCTCAATTTTAAAATCGATTTCACCCCTAACCCTAACCCCTCAATTAAATGGAGTCATTTTGCCAGATGCGAACGGTCATTAAGTCCTAACTCCGAAGATTTGGAAACTGGTATTGTATTTATATTATATCGTAGAGTACAATTCCACCATAGGGAACTTGTCCAGTCAACATTTCCTACGATACTAACCCTCAGTTTAAAAGCTATTTCACCCCTAACCCCTCAATTAAATGGAGTCATTTTTCCAGATTCGACCGGTCATTAAGTCCTAACCCTGAATGTTTGGAAAACGGTTATGTATTTAATTTATTTGGTAGTGAACAATTCCACCATAGAGAACTTTTCCAGACACCATTTCCTACGATGCTAACCCTCAATTTTAAAATCGATTTCACCCCTAACCCTAACCCCTTAAATAAATTGAGTCATTTTGTCAGATTCGACCGGTCATTAAGTCCTAACCCTGAATGTTTGGAAAACGGTTATGTATTTAATTTATTTGGTAGAGAACAATTCCACCATAGAGAACTTGTCCAGACACTATTTCCTACGATGCTAACTCTCAATTTTAAAATCGATTTCACCCCTAACCCTAACCCCTCAATTAAATGGATTCATTATGCCAGTTGTGACCGGTCATTAAGTCCTAAACCCGAAGATTTGGAAACTGGTATTGTATTTATATTATATCGTAGAGTACAATTCCACCATAGGGAACTTGTCCAGTCAACAATTCCTACGATACTAACCCTCATTTTAAAAGCTAATTCACCCCTAACCCCTCAATTAAATGGAGTCATTTTGCCAGATGCGACCGGTCATTAAGTCCTAACCCTAATTATTTGGAAACCGGTATTGTATTTAATTTATTTGGTAGAGAACAATTTCAATATGGAAAACTTGTCCAGACACCATTTCCTACGATAATGAGCCTCAATTTTAAGGGCTCTTTCACCCCTAACCCTAACCTCTCATTTAAATGGAGTCATTTTTCCAGATACGTCCGGTCATTAAGTCCTTACCCTGAAGATTTGGAAACCGGTTATGTATTTAATTTATTTGGTAGAGAACAATTCCACCATAGAGAACTTGTCCAGACACCATTTCCTACGATGCTAACCCTCAATTTTAAAGACTATTTCACCCCTAACCCTAACCCCTCAATTAAATGGAGTCATTTTGCCAGATTCGACCTGTCATTAAGTCCTAACCCTGAATGTTTGGAAACCGGTATTGTATTTAATTTATTTGGTAAAGAACAATTCCACCATAGAGAAATTGTCCAGACACTATTTCCTACGATGATAACCCTCAATTTTAAAGACTATTTCACCCCTAACCCTAACCCCTCAATTAAATGGAGTCATTTTGCCAGATTCGACCGGTCATTAAGTCCTAACCCTGAATGTTTGGAAACTGGTATTGTATTTAATGTATTTGGTAGAGAACAATTCCACCATAGAGATCTTGTCCAGACACCATTTCCTACGATGCTAACCCTCAATTTTAAAAGCTAATTCACCCTTAACCCTAACCCCTCAATTAAATGTAGTCATTTTGCCAGATGCGACCGGACATTAAGTCCTAACCCTGAATATTTGGAAACCGATTTTGTATTTAATTTGTTTGGTAGAGAACAATTCCACCATAGAGAACTTGTCCAGATACCATTTCCTACGATGCTAACCTTCAATTTTAAAGACTATTTCACCCCTAACCCTAACCCCTCAATTAAATGGAGTCATTTTGCCAGATGCGACCTGTCCTTAAGTCCTAACACTGAATATTTGGAAACCGGTATTGTATTTAATTTATTTGGTAGTGAACAATTCCACCATAGAGAACTTGTCCAGACACCATTTCCTACGATGCTAACCCTCAATTTTTAAATCGATTTCACCCCTAACCCTAACCCCTTAATTAAATGAAGTCATTTTGCCAGATTCGACCGGTCAATAAGTCATAACCCTGAATGTTTGGAAACCGGTATTGTATTTAATTTATTTGGTAGAGGACAATTCCACCATAGAGAACTTGTCCAGACACCATTTCCTACGATGCTAACCCTCAATTTTAAAAGCGATTTCACCCCAATACCTAACCCCTCAATTAAATGGAGTCATTTTGCCAGATTTGACCGGTCATTAAGTCCTAACCCTGAATGTTTGGAAACCGGTATTGTATTTAATTTATTTGGTAGAGAACGATTCCACCATAGAGAAATTGTCCAGACACTATTTCCTACGAAGCTAACCATCAATTTTAAAATCGATTTCACCCCTAACCCTAACCTTATAATTAAATGGAGTCATTTTGCCAGATTCGACCGGTCATTAAGTCCTAACCCTGAATGTTTGGAAACCGGTTATGTATTTAATTTATTTGGTAGAGAACAATTCCATCATAGAGAACTTGTCCAGACACTATTTCCTACGATGATAACCCTCAATTTTAAAATCGATTTCACCCTTAACACTAACCCATCAATTAAATGGAGTCATTTTGCCAGATTCGACCGGTCATTAAGTCCTAACCCTGAATGTTTGGAAACCGGTATTGTATTTAATTTATTTGGTAGAGAACAATTCCACCATAGAGAAATTGGCCAGACACTATTTCCTACGATGCTAACCCTCAATTTTAAAAGCTAATTCAACCTTAACCCTAACTTCTCAATTAAATGGAGTCATTTTGCCAGATGCGACCGCTCATTAAGTCCTAACCCTGAATAATTGGAATCCGGTATTGTATTTAATTTATTTGGTAGAGAAAAATTCCACCATAGAGAACTTGTCCAGACACCATTTCCTACGATGCTAACCGTCAATTTTAAATTCGATTTCACCCCTAACCCTAACCCCTCAATTAAATGGAGTCATTTTGCCAGATGCGACCGGTCATTAAGTCCTAACCCTGAATGTTTGGAAACCGGTATTGTATTTAATTTATTTGGTAGAAGACAATTCCACCATAGAGAACTTGTCCAGACACCATTTCTTACGATGCTAACCCTCAATTTTAAAATCGATTTCACCCCTAACCCTAACCTTATAATTAAATGGAGTCATTTTGCCAGATTCGACCGGTCATTAAGTCCTAACCCTGAATGTTTGGAAACCGGTATTGTATTTAATTTATTTGGTAGAGAACAATTCCACCATAGAGAAATTGTCCAGACACTTGTTCCTACGATGATAACCCTCAATTTTAAAAGCTAATTCACCCTTAACCCCAACCCCTCAATTAAATGGATTCATTATGCCAGTTGTGACCGGTCATTAAGTCTTAAACCCGAAGATTTGGAAACCGGTATTGTATTTATATTATATCGTAGAGTACAATTCCATCATGGAGAACTTGTCCAGACAACATTTCCTACGATACTAACCCTCATTTTAAAAATCAATTTCACCCATAACCCTAACCTCTCAATTAAATGGAGTCATTTTCCCAAATTCGACCGGTCAATAAGTCCTAACTCTGAAGATTTGGAAACCGGTATTGTATTTAATTTATATGGTAGAGAACAATTCCACCATAGAGAACTTTTCCAGACACCATTTCCAACGATGCTAACCCTCAATTTTAAAATCGATTTCACCCCTAACCCTAACCCCTCAATTAAATGGAGTCATTTTGCCAGATGCGAACGGTCATTAAGTCCTAACTCCGAAGATTTGGAAACTGGTATTGTATTTATATTATATCGTAGAGTACAATTCCACCATAGGGAACTTGTCCAGTCAACATTTCCTACGATACTAACCCTCAGTTTAAAAGCTATTTCACCCCTAACCCCTCAATTAAATGGAGTCATTTTGCCAGATTCGACCGGTCATTAAGTCCTAACCCTGAATGTTTGGAAAACGGTTATGTATTTAATTTATTTGGTAGAGAACAATTCCACCATAGAGAACTTGTCCAGACACCATTTCCCACGATGCTAACCCTCAATTTTAAAATCGATTTCACCCCTAACCCTAACCCCTTAAATAAATGGAGTCATTTTGTCAGATTCGACCGGTCATTAAGTCCTAACCCTGAATGTTTGGAAACCGGTTATGTATTTAATTTATTTGGTAGAGAACAATTCCACCATAGAGAACTTGTCCAGACACCATTTCCTACGATGCTAACCCTCAATTTTAAAGACTATTTCACCCCTAACCCTAACCCCTCAATTAAATGGAGTCATTTTGCCAGATTCGACCTGTCATTAAGTCCTAACCCTGAATGTTTGGAAACCGGTATTGTATTTAATTTATTTGGTAGAGAACAATTCCACCATAGAGAAATTGTCCAGACACTATTTCCTACGATGATAACCCTCAATTTTAAAGACTATTTCACCCCTAACCCTAACCCCTCAATTAAATGGAGTCATTTTGCCAGATTCGACCGGTCATTAAGTCCTAACCCTGAATGTTTGGAAACTGGTATTGTATTTAATGTATTTGGTAGAGAACAATTCCACCATAGAGATCTTGTCCAGACACCATTTCCTACGATGCTAACCCTCAATTTTAAAAGCTAATTCACCCTTAACCCTAACCCCTCAATTAAATGTAGTCATTTTGCCAGATGCGACCGGACATTAAGTCCTAACCCTGAATATTTGGAAACCGATTTTGTATTTAATTTGTTTGGTAGAGAACAATTCCACCATAGAGAACTTGTCCAGATACCATTTCCTACGATGCTAACCTTCAATTTTAAAGACTATTTCACCCCTAACCCTAACCCCTCAATTAAATGGAGTCATTTTGCCAGATGCGACCTGTCCTTAAGTCCTAACCGTGAATATTTGGAAACCGGTATTGTATTTAATTTATTTGGTAGTGAACAATTCCACCATAGAGAACTTGTCCAGACACCATTTCCTACGATGCTAACCCTCAATTTTAAAATCGATTTCACCCCTAACCCTAACCCCTTAATTAAATGAAGTCATTTTGCCAGATTCGACCGGTCAATAAGTCATAACCCTGAATGTTTGGAAACCGGTATTGTATTTAATTTATTTGGTAGAGGACAATTCCACCATAGAGAACTTGTCCAGACACCATTTCCTACGATGCTAACCCTCAATTTTAAAAGCGATTTCACCCCAATACCTAACCCCTCAATTAAATGGAGTCATTTTGCCAGATTTGACCGGTCATTAAGTCCTAACCCTGAATGTTTGGAAACCGGTATTGTATTTAATTTATTTGGTAGAGAACAATTCCACCATAGAGAAATTGTCCAGACACTATTTCCTACGATGATAACCCTCAATTTTAAAAGCTAATTCACCCTTAACCCCAACCCCTCAATTAAATGGATTCATTATGCCAGTTGTGACCGGTCATTAAGTCTTAAACCCGAAGATTTGGAAACCGGTATTGTATTTATATTATATCGTAGAGTACAATTCCATCATGGAGAACTTGTCCAGACAACATTTCCTACGATACTAACCCTCATTTTAAAAAGCAATTTCACCCATAACCCTAACCTCTCAATTAAATGGAGTCATTTTCCCAAATTCGACCGGTCAATAAGTCCTAACTCTGAAGATTTGGAAACCGGTATTGTATTTAATTTATATGGTAGAGAACAATTCCACCATAGAGAACTTTTCCAGACACCATTTCCAACGATGCTAACCCTCAATTTTAAAATCGATTTCACCCCTAACCCTAACCCCTCAATTAAATGGAGTCATTTTGCCAGATGCGAACGGTCATTAAGTCCTAACTCCGAAGATTTGGAAACTGGTATTGTATTTATATTATATCGTAGAGTACAATTCCACCATAGAGAACTTGTCCAGTCAACATTTCCTACGATACTAACCCTCAGTTTAAAAGCTATTTCACCCCTAACCCCTCAATTAAATGGAGTCATTTTTCCAGATTCGACCGGTCATTAAGTCCTAACCCTGAATGTTTGGAAAACGGTTATGTATTTAATTTATTTGGTAGTGAACAATTCCACCATAGAGAACTTGTCCAGACACCATTTCCTACGATGCTAACCCTCAATTTTAAAATCGATTTCACCCCTAACCCTAACCCCTTAAATAAATGGAGTCATTTTGTCAGATTCGACCGGTCATTAAGTCCTAACCCTGAATGTTTGGAAAACGGTTATGTATTTAATTTATTTGGTAGAGAACAATTCCACCATAGAGAACTTGTCCAGACACTATTTCCTACGATGCTAACTCTCAATTTTAAAATCGATTTCACCCCTAACCCTAACCCCTCAATTAAATGGATTCATTATGCCAGTTGTGACCGGTCATTAAGTCCTAAACCCGAAGATTTGGAAACTGGTATTGTATTTATATTATATCGTAGAGTACAATTCCATCATGGAGAACTTGTCCAGACAACATTTCCTACGATACTAACCCTCAATTTTAAAATCGATTTCACCCCTAACCCTAACCCCTCAATTAAATGGAGTCATTTTGCCAGATACGAACGGTCATTAAGTCCTAACTCCGAAGATTTGGAAACTGGTATTGTATTTATATTATATCGTAGAGTACAATTCCACCATAGGGAACTTGTCCAGTCAACAATTCCTACGATACTAACCCTCATTTTAAAAGCTAATTCACCCCTAACCCCTCAATTAAATGGAGTCATTTTGCCAGATGCGACCGGTCATTAAGTCCTAACCCTAATTATTTGGAAACCGGTATTGTATTTAATTTATTTGGTAGAGAACAATTTCAATATGGAAAACTTGTCCAGACACCATTTCCTACGATAATGAGCCTCAATTTTAAGGGCTCTTTCACCCCTAACCCTAACCTCTCATTTAAATGGAGTCATTTTGCCAGATACGTCCGGTCATTAAGTCCTTACCCTGAAGATTTGGAAACCGGTTATGTATTTAATTTATTTGGTAGAGAACAATTCCACCATAGAGAACTTGTCCAGACACCATTTCCTACGATGCTAACCCTCAATTTTAAAGACTATTTCACCCCTAACCCTAACCCCTCAATTAAATGGAGTCATTTTGCCAGATTCGACCTGTCATTAAGTCCTAACCCTGAATGTTTGGAAACCGGTATTGTATTTAATTTATTTGGTAAAGAACAATTCCACCATAGAGAAATTGTCCAGACACTATTTCCTACGATGATAACCCTCAATTTTAAAGACTATTTCACCCCTAACCCTAACCCCTCAATTAAATGGAGTCATTTTGCCAGATTCGACCGGTCATTAAGTCCTAACCCTGAATGTTTGGAAACTGGTATTGTATTTAATGTATTTGGTAGAGAACAATTCCACCATAGAGATCTTGTCCAGACACCATTTCCTACGATGCTAACCCTCAATTTTAAAAGCTAATTCACCCTTAACCCTAACCCCTCAATTAAATGTAGTCATTTTGCCAGATGCGACCGGACATTAAGTCCTAACCCTGAATATTTGGAAACCGATTTTGTATTGAATTTGTTTGGTAGAGAACAATTCCACCATAGAGAACTTGTCCAGATACCATTTCCTACGATGCTAACCTTCAATTTTAAAGACTATTTCACCCCTAACCCTAACCCCTCAATTAAATGGAGTCATTTTGCCAGATGCGACCTGTCCTTAAGTCCTAACCCTGAATATTTGGAAACCGGTATTGTATTTAATTTATTTGGTAGTGAACAATTCCACCATAGAGAACTTGTCCAGACACCATTTCCTACGATGCTAACCCTCAATTTTAAAATCGATTTCACCCCTAACCCTAACCCCTTAATTAAATGAAGTCATTTTGCCAGATTCGACCGGTCAATAAGTCATAACCCTGAATGTTTGGAAACCGGTATTGTATTTAATTTATTTGGTAGAGGACAATTCCACCATAGAGAACTTGTCCAGACACCATTTCCTACGATGCTAACCCTCAATTTTAAAAGCGATTTCACCCCAATACCTAACCCCTCAATTAAATGGAGTCATTTTGCCAGATTTGACCGGTCATTAAGTCCTAACCCTGAATGTTTGGAAACCGGTATTGTATTTAATTTATTTGGTAGAGAACAATTCCACCATAGAGAAATTGTCCAGACACTATTTCCTACGATGATAACCCTCAATTTTAAAAGCTAATTCACCCTTAACCCTAACCCCTCAATTAAATGGAGTCATTTTTCCAGATGCGACCGGTCATTAAGTCCTAACCCTGAATATTTGGAAACCGGTATTGTATTTAATTTATTTGGTAGAGAACAATTCCACCATAGAGAACTTGTACAGACACTATTTCCTACGATGCTAACTCTCAATTTTAAAATCGATTTCACCCCTAACCCTAACCCCTCAATTAAATGGATTCATTATGCCAGTTGTGACCGGTCATTAAGTCCTAAACCCGAAGATTTGGAAACTGGTATTGTATTTATATTATATCGTAGAGTACAATTCCATCATGGAGAACTTGTCCAGACAACATTTCCTACGATACTAACCCTCAATTTTAAAATCGATTTCACCCCTAACCCTAACCCCTCAATTAAATGGAGTCATTTTGCCAGATACGAACGGTCATTAAGTCCTAACTCCGAAGATTTGGAAACTGGTATTGTATTTATATTATATCGTAGAGTACAATTCCACCATAGGGAACTTGTCCAGTCAACAATTCCTACGATACTAACCCTCATTTTAAAAGCTAATTCACCCCTAACCCCTCAATTAAATGGAGTCATTTTGCCAGATGCGACCGGTCATTAAGTCCTAACCCTAATTATTTGGAAACCGGTATTGTATTTAATTTATTTGGTAGAGAACAATTTCAATATGGAAAACTTGTCCAGACACCATTTTCTACGATAATGAGCCTCAATTTTAAGGGCTCTTTCACCCCTAACCCTAACCTCTCATTTAAATGGAGTCATTTTGCCAGATACGTCCGGTCATTAAGTCCTTACCCTGAAGATTTGGAAACCGGTTATGTATTTAATTTATTTGGTAGAGAACAATTCCACCATAGAGAACTTGTCCAGACACCATTTCCTACGATGCTAACCCTCAATTTTAAAGACTATTTCACCCCTAACCCTAACCCCTCAATTAAATGGAGTCATTTTGCCAGATTCGACCTGTCATTAAGTCCTAACCCTGAATGTTTGGAAACCGGTATTGTATTTAATTTATTTGGTAAAGAACAATTCCACCATAGAGAAATTGTCCAGACACTATTTCCTACGATGATAACCCTCAATTTTAAAGACTATTTCACCCCTAACCCTAACCCCTCAATTAAATGGAGTCATTTTGCCAGATTCGACCGGTCATTAAGTCCTAACCCTGAATGTTTGGAAACTGGTATTGTATTTAATGTATTTGGTAGAGAACAATTCCACCATAGAGATCTTGTCCAGACACCATTTCCTACGATGCTAACCCTCAATTTTAAAAGCTAATTCACCCTTAACCCTAACCCCTCAATTAAATGTAGTCATTTTGCCAGATGCGACCGGACATTAAGTCCTAACCCTGAATATTTGGAAACCGATTTTGTATTTAATTTGTTTGGTAGAGAACAATTCCACCATAGAGAACTTGTCCAGATACCATTTCCTACGATGCTAACCTTCAATTTTAAAGACTATTTCACCCCTAACCCTAACCCCTCAATTAAATGGAGTCATTTTGCCAGATGCGACCTGTCCTTAAGTCCTAAACCTGAATATTTGGAAACC
The DNA here is from genome assembly GCF_947623445.1 of Clavelina lepadiformis. Classification (NCBI taxonomy): domain Eukaryota; kingdom Metazoa; phylum Chordata; class Ascidiacea; order Aplousobranchia; family Clavelinidae; genus Clavelina; species Clavelina lepadiformis. Next base: position 81,061 of record NC_135244.1, on the reverse strand, counting down.
GGTATTGTATTTAATTTATTTGGTAGTGAACAATTCCACCATAGAGAACTTGTCCAGACACCATTTCCTACGATGCTAACCCTCAATTTTAAAATCGATTTCACCCCTAACCCTAACCCCTTAATTAAATGAAGTCATTTTGCCAGATTCGACCGGTCAATAAGTCATAACCCTGAATGTTTGGAAACCGGTATTGTATTTAATTTATTTGGTAGAGGACAATTCCACCATAGAGAACTTGTCCAGACACCATTTCCTACGATGCTAACCCTCAATTTTAAAAGCGATTTCACCCCAATACCTAACCCCTCAATTAAATGGAGTCATTTTGCCAGATTTGACCGGTCATTAAGTCCTAACCCTGAATGTTTGGAAACCGGTATTGTATTTAATTTATTTGGTAGAGAACAATTCCACCATAGAGAAATTGTCCAGACACTATTTCCTACGATGATAACCCTCAATTTTAAAAGCTAATTCACCCTTAACCCTAACCCCTCAATTAAATGGAGTCATTTTTCCAGATGCGACCGGTCATTAAGTCCTAACCCTGAATATTTGGAAACCGGTATTGTATTTAATTTATTTGGTAGAGAACAATTCCACCATAGAGAACTTTTCCAGACACCATTTCCAACGATGCTAACCCTCAATTTTAAAATCGATTTCACCCCTAACCCTAACCCCTCAATTTAAATGGAGTCATTTTGCCAGATGCGAACGGTCATTAAGTCCTAACTCCGAAGATTTGGAAACTGGTATTGTATTTATATTATATCGTAGAGTACAATTCCACCATAGGGAACTTGTCCAGTCAACATTTCCTACGATGCTAAGCCTCATTTTAAAAGCTAATTCACCCCTAACCCCTCAATTAAATGGAGTCATTTTGCCAGATGCGAACGGTCATTAAGTCCTAACTCCGAAGATTTGGAAACTGGTATTGTATTTATATTATATCGTAGAGTACAATTCCACCATAGGGAACTTGTCCAGTCAACAATTCCTACGATACTAACCCTCATTTTAAAAGCTAATTCACCCCTAACCCCTCAATTAAATGGAGTCATTTTGCCAGATGCGACCGGTCATTAAGTCCTAACCCTAATTATTTGGAAACCGGTATTGTATTTAATTTATTTGGTAGAGAACAATTCCAATATGGAAAACTTGTCCAGACACCATTTCCTACGATAATGAGCCTCAATTTTAAGGGCTCTTTCACCCCTAACCCTAACCTCTCATTTAAATGGAGTCATTTTGCCAGATACGTCCGGTCATTAAGTCCTAACCCTGAATGTTTGGAAAACGGTTATGTATTTAATTTATTTGGTAGAGAACAATTCCAAAATAGAGAACTTGTCCAGACACCATTTCCTACGATGCTAACCGTCAATTTTAAAATCGATTTCACCCCTAACCCTAACCCCGTAAATAAATGGAGTCATTTTGTCAGATTCGACCGGTCATTAAGTCCTAACCCTGAATGTTTGGAAAACGGTTATGTATTTAATTTATTTGGTAGAGAACAATTCCACCATAGAGATCTTGTCCAGACACCATTTCCTACGATGCTAACCCTCAATTTTAAAATCGATTTCACCCCTAACCCTAACCCCTCAATTAAATGGAGTCATTTTGCCAGATTCGACCTGTCATTAAGTCCTAACCCTGAATGTCCTAACCCGGTATTGTATTTAATTTATTTGGTAGAGAACGATTCCACCATAGAGAAATTGTCCAGACACTATTTCCTACGAAGCTAACCATCAATTTTAAAATCGATTTCACCCCTAACCCTAACCTTATAATTAAATGGAGTCATTTTGCCAGATTCGACCGGTCATTAAGTCCTAACCCTGAATGTTTGGAAACCGGTTATGTATTTAATTTATTTGGTAGAGAACAATTCCATCATAGAGAACTTGTCCAGACACTATTTCCTACGATGATAACCCTCAATTTTAAAATCGATTTCACCCTTAACACTAACCCATCAATTAAATGGAGTCATTTTGCCAGATTCGACCGGTCATTAAGTCCTAACCCTGAATGTTTGGAAACCGGTATTGTATTTAATTTATTTGGTAGAGAACAATTCCACCATAGAGAAATTGGCCAGACACTATTTCCTACGATGCTAACCCTCAATTTTAAAATCTAATTCACCCTTAACCCTAACTTCTCAATTAAATGGAGTCATTTTGCCAGATGCGACCGCTCATTAAGCCCTAACCCTGAATAATTGGAATCCGGTATTGTATTTAATTTATTTGGTAGAGAAAAATTCCACCATAGAGAACTTGTCCAGACACCATTTCCTACGATGCTAACCGTCAATTTTAAATTCGATTTCACCCCTAACCCTAACCCCTTAATTAAATGGAGTCATTTTGACAGATGCGACCGGTCATTAAGTCCTAACCCTGAATGTTTGGAAACCGGTATTGTATTTAATTTATTTGGTAGAAGACAATTCCACCATAGAGAACTTGTCCAGACACCATTTCTTACGATGCTAACCCTCAATTTTAAAATCGATTTCACCCCTAACCCTAACCTTATAATTAAATGGAGTCATTTTGCCAGATTCGACCGGTCATTAAGTCCTAACCCTGAATGTTTGGAAACCGGTATTGTATTTAATTTATTTGGTAGAGAACAATTCCACCATAGAGAAATTGTCCAGACACTTGTTCCTACGATGATAACCCTCAATTTTAAAAGCTAATTCACCCTTAACCCTAACCCCTCAATTAAATGGAGTCATTTTGCCAGATGCGACCGGTCATTAAGTCCTAACCCTGAATATTTGGAAACCGGTATTGTATTTAATTTATTTGGTAGAGAACAATTCCACCATAGAGAACTTGTCCAGACACCATTTCCTACGATGCTAACCCTCAATTTTAAAATCGATTTCACCCCTAACCCTAACCCCGTAAATAAATGGAGTCATTTTGTCAGATTCGACCGGTCATTAAGTCCTAACCCTGAATGTTTGGAAACCGGTTATGTATTTAATTTATTTGGTAGAGAACAATTCCACCATAGAGATCTTGTCCAGACACCATTTCCTACGATGCTAACCCTCAATTTTAAAATCGATTTCTCCCCTAACCCTAACCCCTCAATTAAATGGAGTCATTTTGCCAGATTCGACCTGTCATTAAGTCCTAACCCTGAATGTCCTAACCCGGTATTGTATTTAATTTATTTGGTAGAGAACGATTCCACCATAGAGATCTTGTCCAGACACCATTTCCTACGATGCTAACCCTCAATTTTAAAATCGATTTCACCCCTAACCCTAACCCCTCAATTAAATGGAGTCATTTTGCCAGATTCGACCTGTCATTAAGTCCTAACCCTGAATGTCCTAACCCGGTATTGTATTTAATTTATTTGGTAGAGAACGATTCCACCATAGAGAAATTGTCCAGACACTATTTCCTACGAAGCTAACCATCAATTTTAAAATCGATTTCACCCTTAACCCTAACCTTATAATTAAATGGAGTCATTTTGCCAGATTCGACCGGTCATTAAGTCCTAACCCTGAATGTTTGGAAACCGGTTATGTATTTAATTTATTTGGTAGAGAACAATTCCATCATAGAGAACTTGTCCAGACACTATTTCCTACGATGCTAACCCTCAATTTTAAAAGCTAATTCACCCTTAACCCTAACTTCTCAATTAAATGGAGTCATTTTGCCAGATGCGACCGCTCATTAAGTCCTAACCCTGAATAATTGGAATCCGGTATTGTATTTAATTTATTTGGTAGAGAAAAATTCCACCATAGAGAACTTGTCCAGACACCATTTCCTACGTTGCTAACCGTCAATTTTAAATTCGATTTCACCCCTAACCCTAACCCCTTAATTAAATGGAGTCATTTTGCCAGATTCGACCGGTCAATAAGTCATAACCCTGAATGTTTGGAAACCGGTATTGTATTTAATTTATTTGGTAGAGGACAATTCCACCATAGAGAACTTGTCCAGACACCATTTCCTACGATGCTAACCCTCAATTTTAAAAGCGATTTCACCCCAATACCTAACCCCTCAATTAAATGGAGTCATTTTGCCAGATTTGACCGGTCATTAAGTCCTAACCCTGAATGTTTGGAAACCGGTATTGTATTTAATTTATTTGGTAGAGAACAATTCCACCATAGAGAAATTGTCCAGACACTATTTCCTACGATGATAACCCTCAATTTTAAAAGCTAATTCACCCTTAACCCTAACCCCTCAATTAAATGGAGTCATTTTGCCAGATGCGACCGGTCATTAAGTCCTAACCCTGAATATTTGGAAACCGGTATTGTATTTAATTTATTTGGTAGAGAACAATTCCACCATAGAGAACTTGTCCAGACACCATTTCCTACGATGCTAACCCTCAATTTTAAAATCGATTTCACCCCTAACCCTAACCCCGTAAATAAATGGAGTCATTTTGTCAGATTCGACCGGTCATTAAGTCCTAACCCTGAATGTTTGGAAACCGGTTATGTATTTAATTTATTTGGTAGAGAACAATTCCACCATAGAGATCTTGTCCAGACACCATTTCCTACGATGCTAACCCTCAATTTTAAAATCGATTTCTCCCCTAACCCTAACCCCTCAATTAAATGGAGTCATTTTGCCAGATTCGACCTGTCATTAAGTCCTAACCCTGAATGTCCTAACCCGGTATTGTATTTAATTTATTTGGTAGAGAACGATTCCACCATAGAGAACTTGTCCAGACACTATTTCCTACGATGATAACCCTCAATTTTAAAATCGATTTCACCCTTAACACTAACCCATCAATTAAATGGAGTCATTTTGCCAGATTCGACCGGTCATTAAGTCCTAACCCTGAATGTTTGGAAACCGGTATTGCATTTAATTTATTTGGTAGAGAACAATTCCACCATAGAGAAATTGGCCAGACACTATTTCCTACGATGCTAACCCTCAATTTTAAAAGCTAATTCACCCTTAACCCTAACTTCTCAATTAAATGGAGTCATTTTGCCAGATGCGACCGCTCATTAAGTCCTAACCCTGAATAATTGGAATCCGGTATTGTATTTAATTTATTTGGTAGAGAAAAATTCCACCATAGAGAACTTGTCCAGACACCATTTCCTACGATGCTAACCGTCAATTTTAAATTCGATTTCACCCCTAACCCTAACCCCTTAATTAAATGGAGTCATTTTGCCAGATGCGACCGGTCATTAAGTCCTAACCCTGAATGTTTGGAAACCGGTATTGTATTTAATTTATTTGGTAGAAGACAATTCCACCATAGAGAACTTGTCCAGACACCATTTCTTACGATGCTAACCCTCAATTTTAAAATCGATTTCACCCCTAACCCTAACCTTATAATTAAATGGAGTCATTTTGCCAGATTCGACCGGTCATTAAGTCCTAACCCTGAATGTTTGGAAACCGGTATTGTATTTAATTTATTTGGTAGAGAACAATTCCACCATAGAGAAATTGTCCAGACACTATTTCCTACGATGATAACCCTCAATTTTAAATGCTAATTCACCCTTAACCCTAACCCCTCAATTAAATGGAGTCATTTTGCCAGATGCGACCGGTCATTAAGTCCTAACCCTGAATATTTGGAAACCGGTATTGTATTTAATTTATTTGGTAGAGAACAATTCCACCATAGAGAAATTGTCCAGACACTATTTCCTACGATGATAACCCTCAATTTTAAATGCTAATTCACCCTTAACCCTAACCCCTCAATTAAATGGAGTCATTTTGCCAGATGCGACCGGTCATTAAGTCCTAACCCTGAATATTTGGAAACCGGTATTGTATTTAATTTATTTGGTAGAGAACAATTCCACCATAGAGAACTTGTCCAGACACCATTTCTTACGATGCTAACCCTCAATTTTAAAATCGATTTCACCCCTAACCCTAACCCCGTAAATAAATGGAGTCATTTTGTCAGATTCGACCGGTCATTAAGTCCTAACCCTGAATGTTTGGAAAACGGTTATGTATTTAATTTATTTGGTAGAGAACAATTCCACCATAGAGATCTTGTCCAGACACCATTTCCTACGATGCTAACCCTCAATTTTAAAATCGATTTCACCCCTAACCCTAACCCCTCAATTAAATGGAGTCATTTTGCCAGATTCGACCTGTCATTAAGTCCTAACCCTGAATGTCCTAACCCGGTATTGTATTTAATTTATTTGGTAGAGAACGATTCCACCATAGAGAAATTGTCCAGACACTATTTCCTACGAAGCTAACCATCAATTTTAAAATCGATTTCACCCCTAACCCTAACCTTATAATTAAATGGAGTCATTTTGCCAGATTCGACCGGTCATTAAGTCCTAACCCTGAATGTTTGGAAACCGGTTATGTATTTAATTTATTTGGTAGAGAACAATTCCATCATAGAGAACTTGTCCAGACACTATTTCCTACGATGATAACCCTCAATTTTAAAATCGATTTCACCCTTAACACTAACCCATCAATTAAATGGAGTCATTTTGCCAGATTCGACTGGTCATTAAGTCCTAACCCTGAATGTTTGGAAACCGGTATTGTATTTAATTTATTTGGTAGAGAACAATTCCACCATAGAGAAATTGGCCAGACACTATTTCCTACGATGCTAACCCTCAATTTTAAAAGCTAATTCACCCTTAACCCTAACTTCTCAATTAAATGGAGTCATTTTGCCAGATGCGACCGCTCATTAAGTCCTAACCCTGAATAATTGGAATCCGGTATTGTATTTAATTTATTTGGTAGAGAAAAATTCCACCATAGAGAACTTGTCCAGACACCATTTCCTACGTTGCTAACCGTCAATTTTAAATTCGATTTCACCCCTAACCCTAACCCCTTAATTAAATGGAGTCATTTTGCCAGATTCGACCGGTCAATAAGTCATAACCCTGAATGTTTGGAAACCGGTATTGTATTTAATTTATTTGGTAGAGGACAATTCCACCATAGAGAACTTGTCCAGACACCATTTCCTACGATGCTAACCCTCAATTTTAAAAGCGATTTCACCCCAATACCTAACCCCTCAATTAAATGGAGTCATTTTGCCAGATGCGACCGGTCATTAAGTCCTAACCCTGAATATTTGGAAACCGGTATTGTATTTAATTTATTTGGTAGAGAACAATTCCACCATAGAGAACTTGTCCAGACACCATTTCCTACGATGCTAACCCTCAATTTTAAAATCGATTTCACCCCTAACCCTAACCCCGTAAATAAATGGAGTCATTTTGTCAGATTCGACCGGTCATTAAGTCCTAACCCTGAATGTTTGGAAACCGGTTATGTATTTAATTTATTTGGTAGAGAACAATTCCACCATAGAGATCTTGTCCAGACACCATTTCCTACGATGCTAACCCTCAATTTTAAAATCGATTTCACCCCTAACCCTAACCCCTCAATTAAATGGAGTCATTTTGCCAGATTCGACCTGTCATTAAGTCCTAACCCTGAATGTCCTAACCCGGTATTGTATTTAATTTATTTGGTAGAGAACGATTCCACCATAGAGAACTTGTCCAGACACTATTTCCTACGATGATAACCCTCAATTTTAAAATCGATTTCACCCTTAACACTAACCCATCAATTAAATGGAGTCATTTTGCCAGATTCGACCGGTCATTAAGTCCTAACCCTGAATGTTTGGAAACCGGTAATGTATTTAATTTATTTGGTAGAGAACAATTCCACCATAGAGAAATTGGCCAGACACTATTTCCTACGATGCTAACCCTCAATTTTAAAAGCTAATTCACCCTTAACCCTAACTTCTCAATTAAATGGAGTCATTTTGCCAGATGCGACCGCTCATTAAGTCCTAACCCTGAATAATTGGAATCCGGTATTGTATTTAATTTATTTGGTAGAGAAAAATTCCACCATAGAGAACTTGTCCAGATACCATTTCCTACGATGCTAACCGTCAATTTTAAATTCGATTTCACCCCTAACCCTAACCCCTTAATTAAATGGAGTCATTTTGCCAGATGCGACCGGTCATTAAGTCCTAACCCTGAATGTTTGGAAACCGGTATTGTATTTAATTTATTTGGTAGAAGACAATTCCACCATAGAGAACTTGTCCAGACACCATTTCTTACGATGCTAACCCTCAATTTTAAAATCGATTTCACCCCTAACCCTAACCTTATAATTAAATGGAGTCATTTTGCCAGATTCGACCGGTCATTAAGTCCTAACCCTGAATGTTTGGAAACCGGTATTGTATTTAATTTATTTGGTAGAGAACAATTCCACCATAGAGAAATTGTCCAGACACTATTTCCTACGAAGCTAACCATCAATTTTAAAATCGATTTCACCCCTAACCCTAACCTTATAATTAAATGGAGTCATTTTGCCAGATTCGACCGGTCATTAAGTCCTAACCCTGAATGTCCTAACCCGGTATTGTATTTAATTTATTTGGTAGAGAACGATTCCACCATAGAGAAATTGTCCAGACACTATTTCCTACGAAGCTAACCATCAATTTTAAAATCGATTTCACCCCTAACCCTAACCTTATAATTAAATGGAGTCATTTTGCCAGATTCGACCGGTCATTAAGTCCTAACCCTGAATGTTTGGAAACCGGTTATGTATTTAATTTATTTGGTAGAGAACAATTCCATCATAGAGAACTTGTCCAGACACTATTTCCTACGATGATAACCCTCAATTTTAAAATCGATTTCACCCTTAACACTAACCCATCAATTAAATGGAGTCATTTTGCCAGATTCGACTGGTCATTAAGTCCTAACCCTGAATGTTTGGAAACCGGTATTGTATTTAATTTATTTGGTAGAGAACAATTCCACCATAGAGAAATTGGCCAGACACTATTTCCTACGATGCTAACCCTCAATTTTAAAAGCTAATTCACCCTTAACCCTAACTTCTCAATTAAATGGAGTCATTTTGCCAGATGCGACCGCTCATTAAGTCCTAACCCTGAATAATTGGAATCCGGTATTGTATTTAATTTATTTGGTAGAGAAAAATTCCACCATAGAGAACTTGTCCAGACACCATTTCCTACGTTGCTAACCGTCAATTTTAAATTCGATTTCACCCCTAACCCTAACCCCTTAATTAAATGGAGTCATTTTGCCAGATTCGACCGGTCAATAAGTCATAACCCTGAATGTTTGGAAACCGGTATTGTATTTAATTTATTTGGTAGAGGACAATTCCACCATAGAGAACTTGTCCAGACACCATTTCCTACGATGCTAACCCTCAATTTTAAAAGCGATTTCACCCCAATACCTAACCCCTCAATTAAATGGAGTCATTTTGCCAGATGCGACCGGTCATTAAGTCCTAACCCTGAATATTTGGAAACCGGTATTGTATTTAATTTATTTGGTAGAGAACAATTCCACCATAGAGAACTTGTCCAGACACCATTTCCTACGATGCTAACCCTCAATTTTAAAATCGATTTCACCCCTAACCCTAACCCCGTAAATAAATGGAGTCATTTTGTCAGATTCGACCGGTCATTAAGTCCTAACCCTGAATGTTTGGAAACCGGTTATGTATTTAATTTATTTGGTAGAGAACAATTCCACCATAGAGATCTTGTCCAGACACCATTTCCTACGATGCTAACCCTCAATTTTAAAATCGATTTCACCCCTAACCCTAACCCCTCAATTAAATGGAGTCATTTTGCCAGATTCGACCTGTCATTAAGTCCTAACCCTGAATGTCCTAACCCGGTATTGTATTTAATTTATTTGGTAGAGAACGATTCCACCATAGAGAACTTGTCCAGACACTATTTCCTACGATGATAACCCTCAATTTTAAAATCGATTTCACCCTTAACACTAACCCATCAATTAAATGGAGTCATTTTGCCAGATTCGACCGGTCATTAAGTCCTAACCCTGAATGTTTGGAAACCGGTAATGTATTTAATTTATTTGGTAGAGAACAATTCCACCATAGAGAAATTGGCCAGACACTATTTCCTACGATGCTAACCCTCAATTTTAAAAGCTAATTCACCCTTAACCCTAACTTCTCAATTAAATGGAGTCATTTTGCCAGATGCGACCGCTCATTAAGTCCTAACCCTGAATAATTGGAATCCGGTATTGTATTTAATTTATTTGGTAGAGAAAAATTCCACCATAGAGAACTTGTCCAGATACCATTTCCTACGATGCTAACCGTCAATTTTAAATTCGATTTCACCCCTAACCCTAACCCCTTAATTAAATGGAGTCATTTTGCCAGATGCGACCGGTCATTAAGTCCTAACCCTGAATGTTTGGAAACCGGTATTGTATTTAATTTATTTGGTAGAAGACAATTCCACCATAGAGAACTTGTCCAGACACCATTTCTTACGATGCTAACCCTCAATTTTAAAATCGATTTCACCCCTAACCCTAACCTTATAATTAAATGGAGTCATTTTGCCAGATTCGACCGGTCATTAAGTCCTAACCCTGAATGTTTGGAAACCGGTATTGTATTTAATTTATTTGGTAGAGAACAATTCCACCATAGAGAAATTGTCCAGACACTTGTTCCTACGATGATAACCCTCAATTTTAAAAGCTAATTCACCCTTAACCCCAACCCCTCAATTAAATGGAGTCATTTTGCCAGATTTGACCGGTCATTAAGTCCTAACCCTGAATGTTTGGAAACCGGTATTGTATTTAATTTATTTGGTAGAGAACAATTCCACCATAGAGAAATTGTCCAGACACTATTTCCTACGATGATAACCCTCAATTTTAAAAGCTAATTCACCCTTAACCCTAACCCCTCAATTAAATGGAGTCATTTTGCCAGATGCGACCGGTCATTAAGTCCTAACCCTGAATATTTGGAAACCGGTATTGTATTTAATTTATTTGGTAGAGAACAATTCCACCATAGAGAACTTGTCCAGACACCATTTCTTACGATGCTAACCCTCAATTTTAAAATCGATTTCACCCCTAACCCTAACCCCGTAAATAAATGGAGTCATTTTGTCAGATTCGACCGGTCATTAAGTCCTAACCCTGAATGTTTGGAAAACGGTTATGTATTTAATTTATTTGGTAGAGAACAATTCCACCATAGAGATCTTGTCCAGACACCATTTCCTACGATGCTAACCCTCAATTTTAAAATCGATTTCACCCCTAACCCTAACCCCTCAATTAAATGGAGTCATTTTGCCAGATTCGACCTGTCATTAAGTCCTAACCCTGAATGTCCTAACCCGGTATTGTATTTAATTTATTTGGTAGAGAACGATTCCACCATAGAGAAATTGTCCAGACACTATTTCCTACGAAGCTAACCATCAATTTTAAAATCGATTTCACCCCTAACCCTAACCTTATAATTAAATGGAGTCATTTTGCCAGATTCGACCGGTCATTAAGTCCTAACCCTGAATGTTTGGAAACCGGTTATGTATTTAATTTATTTGGTAGAGAACAATTCCATCATAGAGAACTTGTCCAGACACTATTTCCTACGATGATAACCCTCAATTTTAAAATCGATTTCACCCTTAACACTAACCCATCAATTAAATGGAGTCATTTTGCCAGATTCGACCGGTCATTAAGTCCTAACCCTGAATGTTTGGAAACCGGTATTGTATTTAATTTATTTGGTAGAGAACAATTCCACCATAGAGAAATTGGCCAGACACTATTTCCTACGATGCTAACCCTCAATTTTAAAAGCTAATTCACCCTTAACCCTAACTTCTCAATTAAATGGAGTCATTTTGCCAGATGCGACCGCTCATTAAGTCCTAACCCTGAATAATTGGAATCCGGTATTGTATTTAATTTATTTGGTAGAGAAAAATTCCACCATAGAGAACTTGTCCAGACACCATTTCCAACGATGCTAACCGTCAATTTTAAATTCGATTTCACCTCTAACCCTAACCCCTCAATTAAATGGAGTCATTTTGCCAGATGCGACCGGTCATTAAGTCCTAACCCTGAATGTTTGGAAACCGGTATTGTATTTAATTTATTTGGTAGAAGACAATTCCACCATAGAAAAATTGTCCAGACACCATTTCTTACGATGCTAACCCTCAATTTTAAAATCGATTTCACCCCTAACCCTAACCCCTCAATTAAATGGAGTCATTTTGCCAGATTCGACCGGTCATTAAGTCCTAACCCTGAATGTTTGGAAACCGGTATTGTATTTAATTTATTTGGTAGAGAACAATTCCACCATAGAGAAATTGTCCAGACACTTGTTCCTACGATGCTAACCCTCAATTTTAAAAGCAATTTTACCCCTAACCCTAACCCATCATTTAAATGGAGTCATTTTGCCAGATGCGAACGGTCATTAAGTCCTTACTCCGAAGATTTGGAAACTGGTATTGTATTTATATTATATCGTAGAGTACAATTCCACCATAGGGAACTTGTCCAGTCAACATTTCCTACGATACTAACCCTCATTTTAAAAGCTAATTCACCCCTAACCCCTCAATTAAATGGAGTCATTTTGCCAGATGCGAACGGTCATTAAGTCCTAACTCCGAAGATTTGGAAACTGGTATTGTATTTATATTATATCGTAGAGTACAATTCCACCATAGGGAACTTGTCCGGACAAAATTTCCTACGATACTAACCCTCATTTTGAAAGCTCTTTCACCCCTAACCTTAACCTCTCATTTAAATGGAGTCATTTTGCCAGATGCGTCCGGTCATTAAGTCCTTACCCTGAAGATTTGGAAACCGGTTATGTATTTAATTTATTTGGTAGAGAACAATTCCACCATAGAGAACTTGTCCAGACACCATTTCCTACGATGCTAACCCTCAATTTTAAAATCGATTTCACCCCTAACCCTAACCCCTTAAATAAATGGAGTCATTTTGCCAGATGCGACCGGTCATTAAGTCCTAACCCTAATTATTTGGAAACCGGTATTGTATTTAATTTATTTGGTAGAGAACAATTCCAATATGGAAAACTTGTCCAGACACCATTTCCTACGATAATGAGCCTCAATTTTAAGGGCTCTTTCACACCTAACCCTTACCTCTCATTTAAATGGAGTCATTTTGCCAGATGCGTCCGGTCATTAAGTCCTTACCCTGAAGATTTGGAAACCGGTTATGTATTTAATTTATTTGGTAGAGAACAATTCCACCATAGAGAAATTGTCCAGACACTATTTCCTACGATGCTAACCCTCAATTTTAAAAGCAATTTTACCCCTAACCCTAACCCATCATTTAAATGGAGTCATTTTGCCAGATTCGACCGGTCATTAAGTCCTAACCCTGAATGTTTGGAAACCGGTATTGTATTTAATTTATTTGGTAGAGAACAATTCCACCATAGAGAAATTGTCCAGACACTTGTTCCTACGATGATAACCCTCAATTTTAAAAGCTAATTCACCTTTAACCCTAACCCCTTAATTAAATGGAGTCATTTTGCCAGATTCGACCGGTCAATAAGTCATAACCCTGAATGTTTGGAAACCGGTATTGTATTTAATTTATTTGGTAGAGGACAATTCCACCATAGAGAACTTGTCCAGACACCATTTCCTACGATGCTAACCCTCAATTTTAAAAGCGATTTCACCCCAATACCTAACCCCTCAATTAAATGGAGTCATTTTGCCAGATTTGACCGGTCATTAAGTCCTAACCCTGAATGTTTGGAAACCGGTATTGTATTTAATTTATTTGGTAGAGAACAATTCCACCATAGAGAAATTGTCCAGACACTATTTCCTACGATGATAACCCTCAATTTTAAAAGCTAATTCACCCTTAACCCTAACCCCTCAATTAAATGGAGTCATTTTGCCAGATGCGACCGGTCATTAAGTCCTAACCCTGAAGATTTGGGAACCGGTATAGTATTTTATTTATTTGGTAAAGAACAATTCCACCATAGAGAACTTGTCCAGACACCATTTCCTACGATGCTAGCCCTCAATTTTAAAATCGATTTCACCCCTAACCCTAACCCCGTAAATAAATGGAGTCATTTTGCCAGATGCGACCTGTCATTAAGTCCTAACCCTGAATGTCCTAACCCGGTATTGTATTTAATTTATTTGGTAGAGAACAATTCCACCATAGAGAACTTGTCCAGACACTATTTCCTACCATACTAAAATTCAATTTTAAGGGCGCTTTCACCTCTCACCCAAAACCCTCAATTAAATGGAGTCATTTTGCCAGATGCGACAGGTCATTAAGTCCTAACCCTGAAGATTTGGAAACCTGTATTGTATTGTATTTATTTGGTAGAGAACAATTCCACCATAGAGAACTTGTCCAGACACCATTTCCTACGATACTAACCCTCAATTTTAAGGGCGCTTTCACCTCTAACCCTAACACCTCAAATAAATGGAATCGTTTTTCCAGATGCGACCGGTCATTAAGTCCTAACCCTGAAGATTTGGGAACCGGTATAGTATTTTATTTATTTGGTAAAGAACAATTCCACCATAGAGAACTTGTCCAGACACCATTTCCTACGATGCTAACCCTCAATTTTAAAAGCGATTTCACCCCTAACCCTAACCTCTCATTTAAATGGGGTCATTTTGCCAGATGCGACCGGTAATTAAGTCCTAACCCTGAAAATTTGGAAATCGGTATTGTATTGTATTTATTTGGTAGAGAACAATTCCACCATAGAGAACTTGTCCAGACACCATTTCCTACGATGCTAACCCTCAATTTCAAAAGCGATTTCACCACTAACCCTAACCCCTTAATTAAATGGAGTCATTTTGCCAGATGCGACCGGTCATTAAGTCCTAACACTGAAGATTTGGAAATCGGTATTGTATTGTAAATATTTGGTAGAGAACAATTCCACCATAGAGAACTTGTCCAGACACTATTTCCTACCATACTAAAATTCAATTTTAAGGGCGCTTTCACCTCTCACCCAAAACCCTCAATTAAATGGAGTCATTTTGCCAGATGCGACAGGTCATTAAGTCCTAACCCTGAAGATTTGGAAACCTGTATTGTATTGTATTTATTTGGTAGAGAACAATTCCACCATAGAGAACTTGTCCAGACACCATTTCCTACGATACTAACCCTCAATTTTAAGGGCGCTTTCACCTCTAACCCTAACACCTCAATTAAATGGAATCGTTTTTCCAGATGCGACCGGTCATTAAGTCCTAACCCTGAAGATTTGGGAACCGGTATAGTATTTTATTTATTTGGTAAAGAACAATTCCACCATAGAGAACTTGTCCAGACACCATTTCCTACGATGCTAACCCTCAATTTTAAAAGCGATTTCACCCCTAACCCTCACCTCTCATTTAAATGGGGTCATTATGCCAGATGCGACCGGTAATTAAGTCCTAACCCTGAAGATTTGGAAATCGGTATTGTATTGTATTTATTTGGTAGAGAACAATTCCACCATAGAGAACTTGTCCAGACACCATTTCCTACGATACTAACCTTTAATTTTAAGGGCGCTTTCACCTCTAACTCTAAACCCTCAATTAAATGGAGTCATTTTGCCAGATGCGATCGGTCATTAAGTCCTAACCCTGAAGATTTGAGAACAGGTATAGTATTTCATTTATTCGGTAAAGAACAATTCCACCATAGAGAACTTGTCCAGACACCATTTCCTACGATGCTAACCCTCAATTTTAAAAGCGATTTCACCCCTAACCCTAACCCCTCATTTAAATGGAGTCATTTTGCCAGATGCGAGAGGTCATTAAGTCCTAACCCTGAAGATTTGGAAACCTGTATTGTATTTAATTTATTTGGTAGAGAACAATTTCACCAAAGAGAACTTGTCCAGGCACCATTTCCTACGATACTAACCCTCAATTTTAAGGGCGCTTTCACCTCTAACCCTAACCCCTCAATTAAATGGTGTCATTATGCCATATGCGACCGGTCATTAAGTCCAAACCCTGAAGCTTTGGGAACCGGTATAGTATTTCATTTATTTGGTAAAGAACAATTCCACCATAGAGAACTTGTCCAGACACCATTTCCTACGATGCTAACCCTCAATTTTAAAAGCGATTTCACCCCTAACCCTAACCCCTCATTTAAATGGGTCATTTTGCCAGATGCGACCGATCATTAAGTCCTAACCCTGAAGATTTGGAAACCTGTATTGTATTTCATTTATTTGGTAAAGAACAATTCCACCATAGAGAACTTGTCCAGACACCATTTCCTACTATGCTAACCCTCAATTTTAAAAGCGATTTCACCCCTAACTCTAACCCCTCATTTAAATGGGTCATTTTGCCAGATGCGACCGGTCATTAAGTCCTAACCTTGAAGATTTGGAAACCTGTATTGTATTTAAATTATTTGGTAGAGAACAATTTAACCAAAGGGAACTTGTCCAGAAACCATTTCCTACGACACTAACCTTCAATTTTAAAAGCGCTTTCACCTCTAACCCTAACCATAACCCCTCAATTAAATGGAGTCATTTTGCCAGATGCGACCGGTTATTAAGTCCTAACCCTGAAGATTTGGAAATCGGTATTGTATTGTATTTATTTGGTAGAGAACAATTCCACCATAGAGAACTTGTCCAGACACTATTTCCTACGATACTAACCCTCAATTTTAAGGGCGCTTTCACCTCTAACCCTAACACCTCAATTAAATGGAATCGTTTTTCCAGATGCGACCGGTCATTAAGTCCTAACCCTGAAGATTTGGGAACCGGTATAGTATTTTATTTATTTGGTAAAAAACAATTCCACCATAGAGAACTTGTCCAGACACCATTTCCTACGATACTAACCTTCAATTTTATAGGCGCTTTCACCTCTAACCCTAACCCCTTAATTGAATGGAGTCATTTTGCCAGATGCGACCGGTGATTAAGTCCTAACCCTGAAGATTTGGAAATCGGTATTGTATTGTATTTATTTGGTAGAGAACAATTCCTCCATAGAGAACTTGTCCAGACACCATTTCCTTTGATGCTAACCCTCAATTTTAAAAGCGATTTCACCCCTAACCCTAACCCCTCATTTAAATGGAGTCATTTTGCCAGATGCGACCGGTCATTAAGTCCTAACACTGAAGATTTGGGAACCGGTATAGTATTTCATTTATTTGGTAAAGAACAATTCCACCATAGAGAACTTGTCCAGACACCATTTCCTACGATACTAACCCTCAATTTTAAAAGCGATTTCACCCCTAACCCTCACCCCTCATTTAAATGGAGTCATTTTGCAAGATGCGACCGGTCATTAAGTCCTAACCCTGAAGATTTGGAAACCGGTATTGTATTGTATTTATTTGGTAGAGAACAATTCCACCATAGAGAACTTGTCCAGACACTATTTCCTACCATACTAACCCTCAATTTTAAGGGCGCTTTCTCCTCTAACCCTAACCCCTCAATTAAATGGAGTCATTTTGCCATATGCGACAGGTCATTAAGTCCTAACCCTGAAGATTTGGAAATCGGTATGGTATTGTATTTATTTGGTAGAGAGAAATTCCACCATAGAGAACTTGTTCAGACACTATTTCCTACCATACTAACCCTCAATTTTAAGGGCGCTTTCACCTCTAAACCTAGCCCCTCAATTAAATGGAATAATTTTGCCATATGCGACAGATCATTAAGTCCTAACCCTGAAGATTTGGAAATCGGTATTGTATTGTATTTATTTGGTAGAGACCAATTCCACCATAGAGAACTTGTTCAGACACCATTTCCTACCATACTAACCTTCAATTTTAAGGGCGCTTTCACCTCTAAACCTAGCCCCTCAATTAAATGGAATAATTTTGCCAGATGCGACCGGTCATTAAGTCTTAACTCTGAAGATTTGGAAACCTGTATTGCATTGTAATTATTTGGTAGAGAACAATTCCACCATAGAGAACTTGTCCAGAAACCATTTCCTACGATGCTAACCCTCAATTTCAAAAGCGATTTCACCCCTAACCCTAACCCCTCAATTAAATGGAGTCATTTTGCCAGATGCGACCGATCATTAAGTCCTAACCCTGAAGATTTGGGAACCGGTATAGTATTTTATTTGTTTGGTAAAGAACAATTCCACCATAGAGAACTTGTCCAGACACCATTTCCTACGATGCTAACCCTCAATTTTAAAAGCGATTTCACCCCTAACCCTAACCTCTCATTTAAATGGGGTCATTTTGCCAGATGCGACCGGTAATTAAGTCCTAACCCTGAAAATTTGGAAATCGGTATTGTATTGTATTTATTTGGTAGAGAACAAGTCCACCATAGAGAACTTGTCCAGACACCATTTCCTACGATGCTAACCCTCAATTTCAAAAGCGATTTCACCACTAACCCTAACCCCTTAATTAAATGGAGTCATTTTGCCAGATGCGACCGGTCATTAAGTCCTAACACTGAAGATTTGGAAATCGGTATTGTATTGTAAATATTTGGTAGAGAACAATTCCACCATAGAGAACTTGTCCAGACACTATTTCCTACCATACTAAAATTCAATTTTAAGGGCGCTTTCACCTCTCACCCAAAACCCTCAATTAAATGGAGTCATTTTGCCAGATGCGACAGGTCATTAAGTCCTAACCCTGAAGATTTGGAAACCTGTATTGTATTGTATTTATTTGGTAGAGAACAATTCCACCATAGAGAACTTGTCCAGACACCATTTCCTACGATACTAACCCTCAATTTTAAGGGCGCTTTCACCTCTAACCCTAACACCTCAATTAAATGGAATCGTTTTTCCAGATGCGACCGGTCATTAAGTCCTAACCCTGAAGATTTGGGAACCGGTATAGTATTTTATTTATTTGGTAAAGAACAATTCCACCATAGAGAACTTGTCCAGACACCATTTCCTACGATGCTAACCCTCAATTTTAAAAGCGATTTCACCCCTAACCCTCACCTCTCATTTAAATGGGGTCATTATGCCAGATGCGACCGGTAATTAAGTCCTAACCCTGAAGATTTGGAAATCGGTATTGTATTGTATTTATTTGGTAGAGAACAATTCCACCATAGAGAACTTGTCCAGACACCATTTCCTACGATACTAACCTTTAATTTTAAGGGCGCTTTCACCTCTAACTCTAAACCCTCAATTAAATGAAGTCATTTTGCCAGATGCGATCGGTCATTAAGTCCTAACCCTGAAGATTTGAGAACAGGTATAGTATTTCATTTATTCGGTAAAGAACAATTCCACCATAGAGAACTTGTCCAGACACCATTTCCTACGATGCTAACCCTCAATTTTAAAAGCGATTTCACCCCTAACCCTAACCCCTCATTTAAATGGAGTCATTTTGCCAGATGCGAGAGGTCATTAAGTCCTAACCCTGAAGATTTGGAAACCTGTATTGTATTTAATTTATTTGGTAGAGAACAATTTCACCAAAGAGAACTTGTCCAGGCACCATTTCCTACGATACTAACCCTCAATTTTAAGGGCGCTTTCACCTCTAACCCTAACCCCTCAATTAAATGGTGTCATTATGCCATATGCGACCGGTCATTAAGTCCAAACCCTGAAGCTTTGGAAATCGGTATGGTATTGTATTTATTTGGTAGAGAGAAATTCCACCATAGAGAACTTGTTCAGACACTATTTCCTACCATACTAACCCTCAATTTTAAGGGCGCTTTCACCTCTAAACCTAGCCCCTCAATTAAATGGAATAATTTTGCCATATGCGACAGATCATTAAGTCCTAACCCTGAAGATTTGGAAATCGGTATTGTATTGTATTTATTTGGTAGAGAACAATTCCACCATAGAGAACTTGTTCAGACACCATTTCCTACCATACTAACCCTCAATTTTAAGGGCGCTTTCACCTCTAAACCTAGCCCCTCAATTAAATGGAATAATTTTGCCAGATGCGACCGGTCATTAAGTCTTAACTCTGAAGATTTGGAAACCTGTATTGCATTGTAATTATTTGGTAGAGAACAATTCCACCATAGAGAACTTGTCCAGAAACCATTTCCTACGATGCTAACCCTCAATTTCAAAAGCGATTTCACCCCTAACCCTAACCCCTCAATTAAATGGAGTCATTTTGCCAGATGCGACCGATCATTAAGTCCTAACCCTGAAGATTTGGGAACCGGTATAGTATTTTATTTATTTGGTAAAGAACAATTCCACCATAGAGAACTTGTCCAGACACCATTTCCTACGATGCTAACCCTCAATTTTAAAAGCGATTTCACCCCTAACCCTAACCTCTCATTTAAATGGGGTCATTTTGCCAGATGCGACCGGTAATTAAGTCCTAACCCTGAAAATTTGGAAATCGGTATTGTATTGTATTTATTTGGTAGAGAACAAGTCCACCATAGAGAACTTGTCCAGACACCATTTCCTACGATGCTAACCCTCAATTTCAAAAGCGATTTCACCACTAACCCTAACCCCTTAATTAAATGGAGTCATTTTGCCAGATGCGACCGGTAATTAAGTCCTAACACTGAAGATTTGGAAATCGGTATTGTATTGTAAATATTTGGTAGAGAACAATTCCACCATAGAGAACTTGTCCAGACACTATTTCCTACCATACTAAAATTCAATTTTAAGGGCGCTTTCACCTCTCACCCAAAACCCTCAATTAAATGGAGTCATTTTGCCAGATGCGACAGGTCATTAAGTCCTAACCCTGAAGATTTGGAAACCTGTATTGTATTGTATTTATTTGGTAGAGAACAATTCCACCATAGAGAACTTGTCCAGACACCATTTCCTACGATACTAACCCTCAATTTTAAGGGCGCTTTCACCTCTAACCCTAACACCTCAATTAAATGGAATCGTTTTTCCAGATGCGACCGGTCATTAAGTCCTAACCCTGAAGATTTGGGAACCGGTATAGTATTTTATTTATTTGGTAAAGAACAATTCCACCATAGAGAACTTGTCCAGACACCATTTCCTACGATGCTAACCCTCAATTTTAAAAGCGATTTCACCCCTAACCCTCACCTCTCATTTAAATGGGGTCATTATGCCAGATGCGACCGGTAATTAAGTCCTAACCCTGAAGATTTGGAAATCGGTATTGTATTGTATTTATTTGGTAGAGAACAATTCCACCATAGAGAACTTGTCCAGACACCATTTCCTACGATACTAACCTTTAATTTTAAGGGCGCTTTCACCTCTAACTCTAAACCCTCAATTAAATGGAGTCATTTTGCCAGATGCGATCGGTCATTAAGTCCTAACCCTGAAGATTTGAGAACAGGTATAGTATTTCATTTATTCGGTAAAGAACAATTCCACCATAGAGAACTTGTCCAGACACCATTTCCTACGATGCTAACCCTCAATTTTAAAAGCGATTTCACCCCTAACCCTAACCCCTCATTTAAATGGAGTCATTTTGCCAGATGCGAGAGGTCATTAAGTCCTAACCCTGAAGATTTGGAAACCTGTATTGTATTTAATTTATTTGGTAGAGAACAATTTCACCAAAGAGAACTTGTCCAGGCACCATTTCCTACGATACTAACCCTCAATTTTAAGGGCGCTTTCACCTCTAACCCTAACCCCTCAATTAAATGGGTCATTTTGCCAGATGCGACCGATCATTAAGTCCTAACCCTGAAGATTTGGAAACCTGTATTGTATTTCATTTATTTGGTAAAGAACAATTCCACCATAGAGAACTTGTCCAGACACCATTTCCTACTATGCTAACCCTCAATTTTAAAAGCGATTTCACCCCTAACCCTAACCTCTCATTTAAATGGGTCATTTTGCCAGATGCGACCGGTCATTAAGTCCTAACCTTGAAGATTTGGAAACCTGTGTTGTATTTAAATTATTTGGTAGAGAACAATTTAACCAAAGGGAACTTGTCCAGAAACCATTTCCTACGATACTAACCTTCAATTTTAACAGCGCTTTCACCTCTAACCCTAACCATAACCCCTCAATTAAATGGAGTCATTTTGCCAGATGCGACCGGTTATTAAGTCCGAACCCTGAAGATTTGGAAATCGGTATTGTATTGTATTTATTTGGTAGAGAACATTTCCACCATAGAGAACTTGTCCAGACACTATTTCCTACGATACTAACCCTCAATTTTAAGGGCGCTTTCACCTCTAACCCTAACACCTCAATTAAATGGAATCGTTTTTCCAGATGCGACCGGTCATTAAGTCCTAACCCTGAAGATTTGGGAACCGGTATAGTATTTTATTTATTTGGAAAAGAACAATTCCACCATAGAGAACTTGTCCAGACACCATTTCCTACGATGCTAACCCTCAATTTTAAAAGCGATTTCACCCCTAACCCTAACCCCTCTTTTAAATGGAGTCATTTTGCCAGATGCGACCGGTCATTAAGTCGTAACACTGAAAATTTGGGAACCGGTATAGTATTTCATTTATTTGGTAAAGAACAATTCCACCATAGAGAACTTGTCCAGACACCATTTCCTACGATACTAACCCTCAATTTTAAAAGCGATTTCACCCCTAACCCTCACCCCTCATTTAAATGGAGTCATTTTGCAAGATGCGACCGGTCATTAAGTCCTAACCCTGAAGATTTGGAAACCGGTATTGTATTGTATTTATTTGGTAGAGAACAATTCCACCATAGAGAACTTGTCCAGACACTATTTCCTACGATACTAACCCTCAATTTCAAGGGCGCTTTCTCCTCTAACCCTAACCCCTCAATTAAATGGAGTCATTTTGCCATTTGCGACAGGTCATTAAGTCCTAACCCTGAAGATTTGGAAATCGGTATGGTATTGTATTTATTTGGTAGAGAGAAATTCCACCATAGAGAACTTGTCCAGACACCATTTCTTACCATACTAACCCTCAATTTTAAGGGCGCTTTCACCTCTAAACCTAGACCCTCAATTAAATGGAATAATTTTGCCAGATGCGACCGGTCATTAAGTCTTAACTCTGAAGATTTGGAAACCTGTATTGCATTGTATTTATTTGGTAAAGAACAATTCCACCATAGAGAACTTGTCCAGACACCATTTCCTACGATACTAACCTTCAATTTTAAGTTCGCTTTCACCTCTAACTCTAAACCCTCAATTAAATGGAGTCATTTTGCCAGATGCGATCGGTCATTAAGTCCTAACCCTGAAGATTTGGGAACCGGTATAGTATTTTATTTATTTGGTAAAGAACAATTCCACCATAGAGAACTTGTCCAGACACCATTTCCTACGATGCTAACCCTCAATTTTAAAAGCGATTTCACCCCTAACCCTAACCTCTCATTTAAATGGGGTCATTTTGCCAGATGCGACCGGTAATTAAGTCCTAACCCTGAAAATTTGGAAATCGGTATTGTATTGTATTTATTTGGTAGAGAACAATTCCACCATAGAGAACTTGTCCAGACACTATTTCCTACCATACTAAAACTCAATTTTAAGGGCGCTTTCACCTCTAACCCAAAACCCTCAATTAAATGGAGTCATTTTGCCAGATGCGACAGGTCATTAAGTCCTAACCCTGAAGATTTGGAAACCTGTATTGTATTGTATTTATTTGGTAGAGAACAATTCCACCATAGAGAACTTGTCCAGACACCATTTCCTACGATACTAACCCTCAATTTTAAGGGCGCTTTCACCTCTAACCCTAACACCTCAATTAAATGGAATCGTTTTGCCATATGCGACAGGTCATTAAGTCCTAACCCTGAAGATTTGGAAATCGGTATGGTATTGTATTTATTTGGTAGAGAGAAATTCCACCATAGAGAACTTGTTCAGACACTATTTCCTACCATACTAACCCTCAATTTTAAGGGCGCTTTCACCTCTAAACCTAGCCCCTCAATTAAATGGAATAATTTTGCCATATGCGACAGATCATTAAGTCCTAACCCTGAAGATTTGGAAATCGGTATTGTATTGTATTTATTTGGTAGAGAACAATTCCACCATAGAGAACTTGTTCAGACACCATTTCCTACCATACTAACCCTCAATTTTAAGGGCGCTTTCACCTCTAAACCTAGCCCCTCAATTAAATGGAATAATTTTGCCAGATGCGACCGGTCATTAAGTCTTAACTCTGAAGATTTGGAAACCTGTATTGCATTGTATTTATTTGGTAGAAAACAAATCCACCATAGAGAACTTGTCCAGAAACCATTTCCTACGATGCTAACCCTCAATTTCAAAAGCGATTTCACCCCTAACCCTAACCCCTCAATTAAATGGAGTCATTTTGCCAGATGCGACCGATCATTAAGTCCTAACCCTGAAGATTTGGGAACCGGTATAGTATTTTATTTATTTGGTAAAGAACAATTCCACCATAGAGAACTTGTCCAGACACCATTTCCTACGATGCTAACCCTCAATTTTAAAAGCGATTTCACCCCTAACCCTAACCTCTCATTTAAATGGGGTCATTTTGCCAGATGCGACCGGTAATTAAGTCCTAACCCTGAAAATTTGGAAATCGGTATTGTATTGTATTTATTTGGTAGAGAACAATTCCACCATAGAGAACTTGTCCAGACACCATTTCCTACGATGCTAACCTTCAATTTCAAAAGCGATTTCACCACTAACCCTAACCCCTTAATTAAATGGAGTCATTTTGCCAGATGCGACCGGTCATTAAGTCCTAACCCTGAAGATTTGGAAATCGGTATTGTATTGTAATTATTTGGTAGAGAACAATTCCACCATAGAGAACTTGTCCAGACACTATTTCCTACCATACTAAAATTCAATTTTAAGGGCGCTTTCACCTCTAACCCAAAACCCTCAATTAAATGGAGTCATTTTGCCAGATGCGACAGGTCATTAAGTCCTAACCCTGAAGATTTGGAAACCTGTATTGTATTGTATTTATTTGGTAAAAAACAATTCCACCATAGAGAACATGTCCAGACACCATTTCCTACGATACTAACCCTCAATTTTAAGGGCGCTTTCACCTCTAACCCTAACACCTCAATTAAATGGAATCGTTTTTCCAGATGCGACCGGTCATTAAGTCCTAACCCTGAAGATTTGGGAACCGGTATAGTATTTTATTTATTTGGTAAAGAACAATTCCACCATAGAGAACTTGTCCAGACACCATTTCCTACGATGCTAACCCTCAATTTTAAAAGCGATTTCACCCCTAACCCTCACCCCTCATTTAAATGGGGTCATTTTGCCAGATGCGACCGGTAATTAAGTCCTAA
The DNA here is from genome assembly GCF_947623445.1 of Clavelina lepadiformis. NCBI lineage: Eukaryota > Metazoa > Chordata > Ascidiacea > Aplousobranchia > Clavelinidae > Clavelina > Clavelina lepadiformis. The sequence continues at coordinate 55,777 of NC_135244.1, read as the reverse complement.
CCCTGAAGATTTGGAAATCGGTATTGTATTGTATTTATTTGGTAGAGAACAATTCCACCATAGAGAACTTGTCCAGACACCATTTCCTACGATACTAACCTTCATTTTTAAGGGCGCTTTCACCTCTAACTCTAAACCCTCAATTAAATGGAGTCATTTTGCCAGATGCGATCGGTCATTAAGTCCTAACCCTGAAGATTTGAGAACAGGTATAGTATTTCATTTATTCGGTAAAGAACAATTCCACCATAGAGAACTTGTCCAGACAACATTTCCTACGATGCTAACCCTCAATTTTAAAAGCGATTTCACCCCTAACCCTAACCCCTCATTTAAATGGAGTCATTTTGCCAGATGCGAGAGGTCATTAAGTCCTAACCCTGAAGATTTGGAAACCTGTATTGTATTTAATTTATTTGGTAGAGAACAATTTCACCAAAGAGAACTTGTCCAGGCACCATTTCCTACGATACTAACCCTCAATTTTAAGGGCGCTTTCACCTCTAACCCTAACCCCTCAATTAAATGGTGTCATTTTGCCATATGCGACCGGTCATTAAGTCCAAACCCTGAAGCTTTGGGAACCGGTATAGTATTTCATTTATTTGGTAAAGAACAATTCCACCATAGAGAACTTGTCCAGACACCATTTCCTACGATGCTAACCCTCAATTTTAAAAGCGATTTCACCCCTAACCCTAACCCCTCATTTAAATGGGTCATTTTGCCAGATGCGACCGGTCATTAAGTCCTAACCTTGAAGATTTGGAAACCTGTGTTGTATTTAAATTATTTGGTAGAGAACAATTTAACCAAAGGGAACTTGTCCAGAAACCATTTCCTACGATACTAACCTTCAATTTTAACAGCGCTTTCACCTCTAACCCTAACCATAACCCCTCAATTAAATGGAGTCATTTTGCCAGATGCGACCGGTTATTAAGTCCGAACCCTGAAGATTTGGAAATCGGTATTGTATTGTATTTATTTGGTAGAGAACAATTCCACCATAGAGAACTTGTCCAGACACTATTTCCTACGATACTAACCCTCAATTTTAAGGGCGCTTTCACCTCTAACCCTAACACCTCAATTAAATGGAATCGTTTTTCCAGATGCGACCGGTCATTAAGTCCTAACCCTGAAGATTTGGGAACCGGTATAGTATTTTATTTATTTGGAAAAGAACAATTCCACCATAGAGAACTTGTCCAGACACCATTTCCTACGATGCTAACCCTCAATTTTAAAAGCGATTTCACCCCTAACCCTAACCCCTCATTTAAATGGAGTCATTTTGCAAGATGCGACCGGTCACTAAGTCCTAACCCTGAAGATTTGGAAACCGGTATTGTATTGTATTTATTTGGTAGAGAACAATTCCACCATAGAGAACTTGTCCAGACACTATTTCGTACCATACTAAAATTCAATTTTAAGGGCGCTTTCACCTCTAACCCAAAACCCTCAATTAAATGGAGTCATTTTGCCAGATGCGACAGGTCATTAAGTCCTAACCCTGAAGATTTGGAAACCTGTATTGTATTGTATTTATTTGGTAGAGAACAATTCCACCATAGAGAACTTGTCCAGACACCATTTCCTACGATACTAACCCTCAATTTTAAGGGCGCTTTCACCTCTAACCCTAACACCTCAATTAAATGGAATCGTTTTTCCAGATGCGACCGGTCATTAAGTCCTAACCCTGAAGATTTGGGAACCGGTATAGTATTTTATTTATTTGGTAAAGAACAATTCCACCATAGAGAACTTGTCCAGACACCATTTCCTACGATGCTAACCCTCATTTTTAAAAGCGATTTCACCCCTAACCCTCACCTCTTATTTAAATGGGGTCATTTTGCCAGTTGCGACCGGTAATTAAGTCCTAACCCTGAAGATTTGGAAATCGGTATTGTATTGTATTTATTTGGTAGAGAACAATTCCACCATAGAGAACTTGTCCAGACACCATTTCCTACGATACTAACCTTCAATTTTAAGTGCGCTTTCACCTCTAACTCTAAACCCTCAATTAAATGGAGTCATTTTGCCAGATGCGATCGGTCATTAAGTCCTAACCCTGAAGATTTGAGAACAAGTATAGTGTTTCATTTATTTGGTAAAGAACAATTCCACCATAGAGAACTTGTCCAGACACCATTTCCTACGATGCTAACCCTCAATTTTAAAATCGATTTCACCCCTAACCCTAACCCCTCATTTAAATGGGTCATTTTGCCAGATGCGACCAGTCATTAAGTCCCAACCCTGAAGATTTGGAAACCTGTATTGTATTTAATTTATTTGGTAGAGAACATTTTAACCAAAGGGAACTTGTCCAGAAACCATTTCCTACGATACTAACCTTCAATTTTAAAAGCGCTTTCACCTCTAACCCTAACCATAACCCCTCAATTAAATGAAGTCATTTTGCCAGATGCGACCGGTTATTAAGTCCTAACCCTGAAGATTTGGGAACCGGTATAGTATTTTATTTATTTGGTAAAGAACAATTCCACCATAGAGAACTTGTCCAGACACCACTTCCTACGATGCTAACCCTCAATTTTAAAAGCGATTTCACCCCTAACCCTCACCTCTCATTTAAATGGGGTTAGGGTTAGGGTTAGGGTTAGGGTTAGGGTTAGGGTTAGGGTTAGGGCTATAGTCTATGACAATTGGCTACGGTAACAATTTGTCATTTACGTAGCAATTTGTCAATTGCCCAGCCAATATTTTACCCTTGGGTAGTCAATTGTGAATTAGTCTGACAAATGGTTACTTGTATCTGACAATTCGCTACGAAATTCGTAGCAATTTGTTAGAGACCATACCTTTTGACAAATTGTTACCCGTGCGCATTGTCAAATACATTTGACGATGTGTAACTTCGTAGCCATTTGTTAGTTAAGCCAATTTTTGTCAGTGACAAATAACAAATTGCTACCTATTTGTCAAATGGCTACCGTAAACCACCATGGATGGCGCGGTGGAGCAGAAAATTTGTTAATGTTTGTTGAAAGGCTGTAGTGACCGTTGTAACATTTTAAAAGGCACCAAAACGGCTTTACATCAACCAAAAAGTCATTCATTAACATGGTGCGCTATGATTTCATCGAAATGTCGGTAAATAAGAAAACATTGTCGAATTAAACTTCCACTTTGCAATAAAATTTGAAAATGTTACATCATTAGCCTAAAACCTGGCACAAAAGACTTTTTGGTTGGTCGATGCAAAATTTTTGCCTTCCTAACATATAATCTTTGAAATGAATTATTTCAATTTTTTTCTGACTCTCCCCCTTTCTGTGAGAATTGGACCATGAACGTAGACATTTGTCAAATAGATCTAAGTTAATCATTTATTGACCGCATCTTTAGAGGAGCTTCGCTATAAATCTACAGTAAACAAGAAAAAGCAAGTTTGAACAAAATTTAGTTCAACTAAACCATAGTATGGGTTAATTATCACTATCAAATCTTTCAGTTAAGATGAATAAAAAAACATTCCCTGTACGTTTAAAATTGTTTTTTAGTGTTAATCAAACACAGGTAGACAAAAATCATAAAGATATTTTTAGTGAAATAACCGAGGATAGTGCAGAAAAATCGATTAACAAAGATGGGATAAACAAGGAAAAGACGCGAGACACGATACAGAGCGGGAGGTTTCTTGCAGGAAATCAGCCGAAACATTTTATTTGATAAAATTTAACGTAAACAATTTATTGCAGTTTATGTTGGCGTTGCTTTCATTTCGATAATCCACAAGTTTTACATAAAGCTGACCTTGAGATGACAAACGAAAAGTTAATTTTTAAAAGTGAATATTTCGATTCTTCTGTTGCTGCAATCTAATTGTCTTTGCATACATATTAAATCCATTTCAAACGTGGACCCCCTACAAACAGGAAACGAAAATCACAAAGGATTAACTTAACTTTCGTGGCCTCAAATGCAACCATTTGTGAAAAAGCCACTAATCGACGGATTTAGAATGGTCGCAATCCCAACGATTATATTGCAATTATTTGGGAAATATATAGCACGAGAGAATTAAAAATTGGCACTTCTTCCTTCCACTCACCTACAAGATCGATACTTAATATTTTTGTATTGAGCAAGAAGTCGCGAAACAATAATTGGAAAAATTTCAAAAAAACTAAAGGCTTCCAGCAACCAAACGAGCACACATACTTGTAACAATCACAAAATCTACCATGTAAATGTTTTTGTTTTGCTCTAGTTTATTTCGTTAAGTAGTCATTGGTCGAGTTATAAATATAATTCTAATTCACTTTTCTTGCAAGGTTATGTGAAAAATGCACTTCCGAGAATATAGAACTTTGTAACGAAGCTTGTAGCCGACAGGTATATTATAATTTATAAAAAATTACGAAACAAATTTAAAATACTTTACAATTGACAATTGGCAACGAAAAACTCCTAACCCTGACCTGGAAAGTTAAACTTGCAACAAAATCTTTATTTTTAACAATAAAGACGAGAAAGTTAACAAAAATCGTTATCCTTGTGCCGGTAACGTCAGTACCAATTTTTGTTACGATAGACTTTGACATTAATGAATTATTGAAGTTTATGTTGACGATGTCATTTCGATAACCCACAAGTTTTACATAAAGCGGACCTTGAGATGACAAACGAAAAGTAAATTTTTAAAAGTGAAAATTTCGGTTCTTCCGTTGCTGCAATGAAATTTTCTTACCATAAAATTTAAACCAATTTTAAAGCTGAACCTACTACAAACAGGAAACGAAAAGTTCAAAGAATTAACTTAAATTTCGTGACATCACACGTAACCATTTGTCAAACGGCGTATTTTTGAGGAACTTTAAATGGTCGCAATCCCAAAGATTATATTTCAATCATTTTGTAAATCTGTTGCACGAGAGAAGTAAAAATTGGCAGGTAATTGAGGCTGTTTCTTCCTTCCACTCCCCTACAAGATTAAGCCTTGATATTTTTGTATTGAGCAAGAAATCGGGAAACAGTAATTGGAAAATTTTCGAACAAACTAGAGGCTTCCAGCTACCAAACGAGAACAAATACTTTTAACAATCACAAAATTTACCAAGTAAACCTTTTTGTTTTGCTCTAGTTTGTTTGGTTATGTAGTCAATGGTCGAGATACGAAAATAATTCTAATTGACTTTTCTGGAAAATTTAATTAAAAAATGCACTTCCGAGAATATAGAACATTGTAACGCAGCTTGTTGCCAACAAGTATTTTATTATTTACATGAAACTACAAACCGAATTTAAAATGCATTACAATTGACAATTGGCAACGAAAAAGTCCTAACCCAGACCCGGAAAGTAAAACTGGTAACAAAATCTTTTTTTTTAACAGTAAAGACGTGAAAGTTAAAACAATTCGTGAATATTGTCCAGGCAACGTCGGTACCAATTTGTGTTACGATAGACTTTGACATTAACGAAATATTGAAGTTTATGTTGACGATACTTTTGTTTTGATAAACCACAAGTTTCTCGTATAGCGGAACTTGAGATGCCAAACGAAAAGTGAATTTTTAAAAGTGAATATTTCGGTTGTCCTGTTGCTGCAATCTAATTGTCTGTGCATAAATATTAAAAACATATCGAAACTGGACCCTTTTCGAAATTAAAACGAAAATTATAAAGGATTAATTAAATTTTCGTGACGTCATAAGTAACCATTTGTCAAAAAGCAAGCATTCAGCAGATTTAAAATGGTCGCAATCCCAACGATTATATTTCAATTATTTCGCAAACTTGTTTCACGAGAGCAATAAAAATTGGCAAACGACTGAGGCTGCTTTATCTTTCCAGTCACTTGCAAGATTAAGCCTTAGTCTTTTTGTATTGAGCAAAAAAATGCGAAAATTTAACTGCAAAAATTACGGAAAAATTAGGAACTTCCAGCTACCATACGTGGGCTTATGTTTGCAGCATTTGCAAACTTAACAAACTAAACCTTTCTATTTTGCTCTGGTTTATTTCGTTATCTAGTCATTGAAAAAAATTTGAAAATATTTGTAATTGAATTTTTTGACAAATTTAATAAAATATTGTAATTCCGAGAATATACAACTTTGTAACGCAGCTTGTAGCGGATGGGTATTTTATTATTAATAAGAAAATCCAAAGCAAATTAAAAATAAATTGCAATTGACAATTGGCAACGAAAAAGTCCTAACCCAGACCCGGAAAGTTAAACTTGCCACGAAATCGTTATTGTTAATAGTAAAGACATAAAAGTTAACAAAAATCGTGATTGTTGACCAGGCAACATCTGTTCCAATTTTTATTACGATACACTGTGAAATAAACGAATTATTGCAGTTTATGTTGACGATGCTTTTATTTAGAGAAATCCACAAATTTCTAGTATGGCGGACCTTGAGATGCCAAACGAAAAGTGAATTTTTAAAAGTAAATATTTCGGTTCTTCTGTTGCTGCAATCTAATTTTCTGTGCATAAATATTATAACCATTTCGAATCTGGACCGTTTTCGGACAGAAATCGAAAATTATAAAGGATTAACTAAATTTTCGTGACGTCATAAGTAACCATTTGTCAAAAAGCAAGCATTAAGCAGATTTACAATGGTCGCAATCCCAACGAATATTATTCAATTATTTCGTAAACCTGTTCCACGAGAGCAATAAAAATTGGCATGCGACTGAGGCTGCTTTATCCTTCCACTCACTTGCAAGATTAGGGTTTAGTCTTTTTGTATTAAGCTAAAAAACGAGGATATTTTGTTGCAAATTTTACAGAAAAATTAGAAACTTCCAGTTACCAAACATGGGATTATGTTTACAACAAGCTCAAAGTTTAGGAACTAAACTTTTCTATTTTGCTCTAGTTTATTTCGTTATGTAGTCATTGGCAGAAATTTGAAAATATTTCTAATTGAATTTTCTGACAAAGTTAAAAAAAAATTTTCGCTTTTAACAATTTGCGCTTTTTAGCTTGATATTTTAATAAGCAATTAACTACCGCTGATTATTCTAACAAATATGAAACTCCGGCTTAAACCAATTTAGCAAATGGTTACACTCAGTAGCCATTTGTAAATAGCAAAATGTTACCATGGGTAACCATTTGTTAACCCTAGTTAACAATTGGTAACTCGAAGAAGCCATTTGTTAACCCTAATTAACAAATGGCTACTCTCAGTAGCCATTTGTTAACCCTATTGAGCAAATGGTTACTCGAAGTAGCCATTTGTTAATCATATTTATCAATTGGTAACTCGAAGTAACCATTTGTTAAATAGGGTTACCAATTGCTAAATAGTTAAGTTACCAATTGCTAAATAGGGTTAACAAATGGCTACTTCGAGTTACCAATTGCTAAATAGGGTTAACAAATGGCTACTGAGAGTAGCCATTTGTTAATTAGGGTTAACAAATGGCTACTTCGAGTTACCAATTGTTAACTAGGGTTAACAAATGGTTACCCATGGTAACCTTTTGCTATTTACAAATGGCTAATGAGTGTAACCATTTGCTAAATAGGGTTAAGAAATAGTTACTGAGTGTGACCATTTGCTGAATAGGTTAAAGCAGGAGTTTCATATTTGTTAGATTAATCAGCGGTACTTAATTGCTTATTAAAATATCAATCTAAAAAGCGCAAATTGTTAATAACGATAAATTATTTTTAACTTAAAGACGTCATAATTAACACAAAGCGTGACTGTTGTGTGGCCAACGTCCGTGCAATTTTTTCTATGGATAAACGCTAACATAAACGATTTAATGCAGTTTATGTTAGTAATGCTTTCAATTAAATAACCCACACGTATTTCGTATATCGGACCTTAACATGTTGTACGCATACGAAATTTCTAAAAGTAAATATTTTGATTCTTCTGTTGCTGCAATGAAATTTTCTTACGATGAAAATTAAACCATTTTTAAAGCTGGACCCACTACAAACAGGAAACGAAAAGTTCAAAGAATTAACTTAAATTTCGTGACATCACACGTAACCATTTGTCAAACGGCGTGTTTTCGAGGAACTTTAAATGGTCGCAATCCCAAAGATTATATTTCAATCATTTTGTAAATCTGTTGCACGAGAGAATTAAAACTTGGCATGTAATTGAGGCTGTTTCTTCCTTCCACTCCCCTACAAGATTAGGCCTTGATATTTTTGTAATGAGCAAGAAATCAGAAAAAATTAATTGTAAAATTTTCAAACAAACTAGAGGCTTCCAGCTACCAAACGAGAACAAATACATTTAACGATCACAAAATTTACTAAGTAAACCTTTTTGTTTTGCTCTAGTTTGTTTGGTTATGTAGTCAATGGTCGAGATACGAAAATAATTCTAATTGACTTTTCTGGAAAATTTAATTAAAAAATGCACTTCCGAGAATATAGAACATTGTAACGCAGCTTGTTGCCAACAAGTATTTTATTATTTACATGAAACTCCAAACCGAACTTAAAATGCATTACAATTGATAATTGGCAACGAAAAAGTCCTAACCCTGACCCGGAAAGTAAAACTGGTAACAAAATCTTTTTTTTAACAGTAAAGACGTGAAAGTTAAAACAATTCGTGAATATTGTCCAGGCAACCTCGGTACCAATTTTTGTTACGATAGACTTTGACATTAACGAATTATTGCAGTTTATGTTGACGATACTTTTGTTTTGATAAACCACAAGTTTCTCGTATAGCGGACCTTGAGATGCCAAACGAAAAGTGAATTTTTAAAAGTGAATATTTCGGTTGTCCTGTTGCTGCAATCTAATTGTCTGTGCATAAATATTAAAACCATATCGAAACTGGACCCTTTTCGAAATTAAAACGAAAATTATAAAGGATTAATTAAATTTTCGTGACGTCATAAGTAACCATTTGTCAAAAAGCAAGCATTCAGCAGATTTAAAATGGTCGCTCTCCCAACGACTATATTTCATTTATTTCGCAAACTTGTTTCACGAGAGCAATAAAAATTGGCAAACGACTGAGGCTGCTTTATCCTTCCAGTCACCTGCAAGATTAAGCCTTAGTCTTTTTGTATTGAGCAAAAAAATGCGAAAATTTAACTGCAAAAATTACGGAAAATTAAGGAACTTCCAGCTACCAAACGTGGGCTTATGTTTGCAGCATTCGCAAACTTAACAAACTAAACCTTTCTATTCTGCTCTGGTTTATTTCGTTATCTAGTCATTGAAAAAAATTTGAAAATATTTGTAATTGAATTTTTTGACAAATTTAATAAAATATTGTAATTCCGAGAATATACAACTTTGTAACGCAGCTTGTAGCGGACGGGTAATTTATTATTAATAAGAAAATCCGAAGCAAATTAAAAATAAATTGCAATTGACAATTGGCAACGAAAAAGCCCTAACCCAGACCCGGAAAGTTAAACTTGCCACGAAATCGTTATTTTTAATAGTAAAGACATGAAAGTTAACAAAAATCCTGATTGTTGACCAGGCAACATCTGTTCCAATTTTTATTACGATACACTGTGAAATAAACGAATTATTGCAGTTTATGTTGACGATGCTTTTATTTAGAGAAATCCACAAATTTCTAGTATGGCGGACCTTGAGATGCCAAACGAAAAGTGAATTTTTAAAAGTAAATATTTCGGTTTTTCTGTTGCTGCAATCTAATTTTCTGTGCATAAATATTATAACCATTTCGACTCTGGACCGTTTTCGGACAGAAATCGAAAATTATAAAGGATTAACTAAATTTTCGTGACGTCATAAGTAACCATTTGTCAAAAAGCAAGCATTAAGCAGATTTACAATGGTCGCAATCCCAACGAATATTATTCAATTATTTCGTAAACCTGTTCCACGAGAGCAATAAAAATTGGCAAGCGACTGAGGCTGCTTTATCCTTCCACTCACTTGCAAGATTAAGGCTTAGTCTTTTTGTATTAAGCTAAAAAACGCGGAAATTTAATTGCAAAATTTACGGAAAAATTAGAAGCTTCCAGTTACCAAACATGGGATTATGTTTACAACAAGCGCAAATTTTAGGAACTACACTTTTCTATTTTGCTCTAGTTTATTTCGTTATGTAGTCATTGGCCGAAATTTGAAAATATTTCTAATTGAATTTTCTGACAAAGTTAAAAAAAAATTTTCGCTTTTAACAATTTGCGCTTTTTAGCTTGATATTTTAATAAGCAATTAACTACCGCTGATTATTCTAACAAATATGAAACTCCGGCTTAAACCAATTTAGCAAATGGTTACACTCAGTAGCCATTTGTAAATAGCAAAAGGTTACCATGGGTAACCATTTGTTAACCCGAGTTAACAATTGGTAACTCGAAGAAGCCATTTGTTAACCCTATTGAGCAAATGGTTACTCGAAGTAGCCATTTGTTAACCATATTTATCAATTGGTAACTCGAAGTAACCATTTGTTAAATAGGGTTACCAATTGCTAAATAGTTAAGTTACCAATTGCTAAATAGGGTTAACAAATGGCTACTTCGAGTTACCAATTGCTAAATAGGGTTAACAAATGGCTACTGAGAGTAGCCATTTGTTAATTAGGGTTAACAAATGGCTACTTCGAGTTACCAATTGTTAACTAGGGTTAACATATGGTTACCCATGGTAAACTTTTGCTATTTACAAATGGCTAATGAGTGTAACCATTTGCTAAATAGGGTTAAAAAATAGTTATCATCTGTAAACCATCTGTCAAACGGCGGGTTTTCGAGGAACTTTAAATGGTGGCAATCCCAAAGATTATATTTCAATCATTTTGTAAATATGTTGCACGAGAGAATTAAAAATTGGCATGTAATTGGGGCTGCTTCTTCCTTCCACTCCCCTACAAGATTAAGCCTTGATATTTTTGTAATGAGCAAGAAATCAGAAAAAATTATTTGGAAAATTTTCAAACAAACTAGAGGCTTCCAGCTACCAAACGAGAACAAATACTTTTAACAATCACAAAATTTACCAAGCAAACCTTTTTGTTTTGCTCTAGTTTGTTTGGTTATGTAGTCAATGGTCGAGATACGAAAATAAATCTAATTGAATTTTCTGGAAAATTTAATTAAAAAATGCACTTCCGAGAATATAGAACATTGTAACGCAGCTTGTTGCCAACTAGTATTTTATTATTTACATGAAACTCCAAACCGAATTTAAAATGCATTACAATTGACAATTGGCAACGAAAAAGTCCTAACCCAGACCCGGAAAGTTAAACTGGTTAAACGGATTTAAAATGGTCGCAATCCCAACGATTATTTTGCAATTAGTTAGGAAACATCTTGCCTCAGAGAATTACAAAATGACAAGCGATTGAGGCTGCTTTATCTTTCCTGTCACGTTCAAGATTAAGGCTTAGTCTTTTTGTATGGAGCAAGAAATCGCGGAAATTTTACTGCAATGTTTTCAAACAATCTTGACATTTCTAGCTACCAAATGTGCGCTAATGCTCGCAACAATCTAACAATTTACCAACTAAACCTTTTCATTTTGATCTAGTTTATTTCGTTAAGGCCTTAGCCTACTGAACGAAATATAACAAAACCGTTTATTGTTTTCCCGGTAAATTTGAGTGGGAAAGAAGTTTGGTTTGTAACCAACCGGTGTATTCTTACTTAAGAGAAAATCATGGAGCAGCTGGAAGTAGCCATTTGTTAAATAGGCTTAACAAATCGCTACTTCGAGTTACCAATTGCTAGATAGGGTTAAGAAATGGCTACTCATGGTAACCTTTTGATATTTTACAAATGGCTACTGAGTGTAACCATTTGCTAAATAGGGTTAACAAATGGTTACTAAGAGTAGCCATTTGTTAAATAGGGTTAACAAATGGCAACTTCGAGTTACCAATTGCTAGATAGGGTTAACAAATGGCTACTTATGGTAACCTTTTGCTATTTTACAAATGGCTACTGAGTGTAACCATTTGCTAAATAGGGTTAACAAAAGGTTACTAAGAGTAGCCATTTGTTAAATTGGGTTAACAAATGGCTACTTCGAGTTACCAATTGCTAAAGAGGGTTAACAAATGGTTACCCATGGTAGCCTTTTGCTATTTACATTTGGTTACTGAGTGTAACCAGTTGCTGAATAGGTTTAAGCAGGAGTTTCATATTTTTTAGATTTATCAGAGGTAGTAAACTGTTTATTGAAATGTCAAGCTATTAAGTAAGAAATGTCAACTAACCATTTGTCAAATGGCGGGTTTTCGAGGAAATTAAAATGGTGGCAATCCCAACGATTATATTTTAATCATTTTGTAAATCTGTTGCACGAGAGAAGTAAAAATTGGCAGGTAATTGAGGCTGTTTCTTCCTTCCACTCCCCTACAAGATTAAGCCTTGATATTTTTGTAATGAGCAAGAAATCAGAAAAAATTAATTGGAAAATTTTCAAACAAACTAGAGGCTTCGAGCTACCAAACGAGAACAAACACTTTTAACAATCACAAAATTTACCAATTAAACCTTTTTGTTTTGCTCTAGTTTGTTTGGTTATGTAGTCAATGGTCGAGATACGAAAATAATTCTCGAACTAGCCATTTGTTAACCATATTTATCAATTGGTAACTCGAAGTAACCATTTGTTAAATAGGGTTACCAAATGGTTACTTCGAGTTAACAATTGCTAAATAGGGTTATCATATGGCTACTGAGAGTAGCCAATTGTTAGATAGGGTTAACAAATGGCTACTTATGGTAACCTTTTGCTATTTTACAAATGGTTACTGAGTGTAACCATTTGTTAAATAGGGTTAACAAATGGTTACTAAGAGTAGCCATTTGTTAAATAGGGTTAACAAATGGCTACTTCGAGTTACCAATTGCTAAATAGGGTTAACAAATGGTTACCCATGGTAACCTTTTGCTATTTACAAATGGTTACTGAGCGTAACCAGTTGCTGAATAGGTTTCAGCAGGAGTTTCATATTTTTTAGATTTATCAGAGGTAGTAAACTGTTTATTGAAATGTCAAGCTATTAAGTAAGAAATGTCAACTAACCATTTGTGAAATGGCGGGTTTTCGAGGAAATTAAAATGGTGGCAATCCCAACGATTATATTTTAATCATTTTGGCAATCTGTTGCACGAGAGAATTAAAAATTAGCATGTAATTGAGGCTGCTTCATCCTTCCACTCACCTACAAGATTAAGGCTTAATTTTTTTGTATTGAGCAAGAAATCGCGAAACAGTAATTGGAAAATTTTTAAACCAACTAGAGACTTCCAGCTACCAAACGATCACATATACTATTAACAATCACAAAATTTACCAAGTAAAGCTTTTTATTTTGCTCTAGTTTGTTTTGTTATGTAATCATTGGCCGAAATATGAAAATATTTCTAAATCACTTTTCTGGCAAAGTTAATTGAAAAATGCATTTCTGAGAATATAGAATATTGTAACACAGCTGGAAGCCGGCAGGTAAACTATCATTTATGAAAAAATCCGAAGCGAAATTAAAATACATTACAATTGACAATTGGCAACGAAAAAGTCCTAACCCTGACCCGGAAAGTTAAACTTGCCACGAAATGTTTAATTTTAAAAGTAAAGACGTGAAACCTAACAAAAATTGTGATTGTAGTGCCGGCAACGTCGGTACCAATTTTTGTTACGATAAACTGTGACATAAACGAATTATTGATGTTTATGTTGACGATGCTTTCATTTTGATAAAACCACAAGTTTCCCGTATAGCGGACCTTGAGATGTCAAACGAAAAGTTTATTTTTAAAAGTGAATATTTCGGTTTTTCTGTTGCTGCAATCGAATTGTATTTGCATAAATATTAAAACCATTTCGAAACTGGACCCTTTACGGCTGGAAAATGAAAACTATAAGGGATTAACTAAATTTTCGTGACGTCATAAGTAACCATTTGTCAAAAAGCAAGTATTCAGCAGATTTAAAATGGTCGTAGTCCCAACAATTACATTTTTTAACATAAAGACGTCATAGTTAATACAAAGCGTGATTTTTGTGCCAGCAACTTTGGGGACAAATTTTATGCACACAGAAAAATTCCCCACCACCCCTGATTTATGCGTCGTTGACATCGTTGCCAATTTATTGACAAGCGTTCACCTATTTGTCGTTTTTATTGTATTTATTTTTGTATTGTTCGCACTGCAATAAATACTTCACCAAAAGTCGAAAATGCTTTGGTTCCATGATGGGTAGTTTATCTTTTAAATTCATTGTTTGTCTCATTTAGATAAAACTTTTTTAGTTGAGTTTATGACGTCATAGACATACTTTGTCCCCGTAAATTTTCCCAATTTAAAATTTTATTGCAGTGAAATGCACATGGCAGTCTTTGTACATAGGTGTAAGTACACAGCGGCGGAAGCCGTAACATTTCTTCATGAAAATTCTGATATTGATGAGCTTGACGACACAGAAGATATGCAAGATGAAGTTCTTCAAGCTCATGAAAGTGACACTTCAAGTGACGAATATTTGTAGGATGGTCGCAACACCAACGATTATATTGCAAATTATTTCGCAATCTTTTGCACGAAAGCAATAAAAATTGGCAAGTGATCCAGGCTGCTTCATCGTTCCACTCACCTACAAAAATAAACCTCAGTCTTTTTGTAATAAGCCAGAAACCGCGAAAATTTAACTGCAAACTTTACGGACAAATTAGACATTGCCAGTTACAAAACGTGCGACTTATGCTTGCAACAATCTCAAAGTTTACGAATGTTGGCGATGCGTTTATTTCGCTAAAACCACAAGTTTATCATATGGCGGACCTTGAGATGCCAAATGAAAAGTGAATTTTTAAAAGTGAATATTTCGGTTCTTCTGTTGCTGCAATCGAATTGTCTTTGCATAAATATTAAAACCATTTCGAAACTGGGACCTTTTCGGACAGAAATCGAAAATTATAAAGGATTAACTAAATTTTCGTGACGTCATAAGTAACCATTTGTCAAAAAGCAAGTAATCCACGGATTTAAAATGGTCGCAATCCCAACGATTATATTGCAATTATTTCTTAAACCTGTTCCACGAGAGCATTAAAAATTGGCAAGCGACTGAGGCTGCTTTATCTTTCCACTCACTTGCAAGATTAAGGCTTAGTCTTTTTGTGTTAAGCTAAAAAACGCGGAATTTTAATTGCAAAATTTACGGAAAAATTAGAAACTTCCAGTTACCAAACGTGCGCTTATGTTTGCAACAGTCGCAAAGTTTACGAACTAAACTTTTCTATTTTGCTCTAGTTTATTTCGTTATGTAGTCATTGGCAGATATTTGAAAAAATTTCTAAGTGACTTTTCTGACAAACTTAATCGAAAATTGCTCTTCCGAGAATATACAACTTTCTAACGCAGCTTGTAGCCGACAGTTATATTATTATTTATAAGAAATTCCAAAGCAAATTTAAAATACATTGCAATTGACAATTGGCAACGAAAAAGTCTTAATCTTGACCGGGAAATTTGAACTTGCCACGAAATCGTTATTTTTAACAGTAAAGACATGAAAGTTAACAAAAATCGTGATTGTTGTCCCGGCAATGTATGTACCAATTTGTGTTACAATAGACTGTGAAATAAATGAATTATTGCAGTTTATGTTGGCGAGGCTTTTATTGCGAGAAAACCACAAGTTTCTCGTATGGCGGACTTTGAGATGCCAAGCGAAAAGTGAATTTTTAAAAGTGAATATTTCGGTTCTTCTGTTGCTGCAATCGAATTGTCTTTGCATAAATATTAAAACCATTTCGAAACTAGACCTTTTTTCGGACAGAAATCAAAACTTATAGAGGATTAACTAAATTTTCGTGACGTCATAAGTAACCATTTGTCAAAAAGAAAGTATTCAGCAGATTAAAAATGGTCGCAATCCCAACGATTATATTTCAATTATTTCGTAAACCTGTTCCACGAGAGGATTAAAAATTGGCAAGCGAATGAGGCTGCTTTATCCTTCCACTCACCTGCAAGATAAAGGCTTAGTCTATTTGTATTAAGCTAAAAAACGCGGAAATTTTGTTGCAAAATTTACGGAAAAATTAAAAACTTCCAGTTACCAAACGTGCGCTTATGTTTGCAACAGTAGCAAAGTTTACGAACTAAACCTTTTTATTTTGCTCTAGTTTATTTCGTTATGTAGTCATTGTCAGAAATTTGAAAAAATTTCTAATTGACTTTTCTGACAAAATTAATTGAAAATTGCTATTCCGAGAATATACAACTTTGTAACGCAGCTTGTAGCAGACAGGTAATTTATTATTTACAAGAAATTCCAAAGCAAATTTAAAATACATTGCAATTGACAATTGGCAACGAAAAAGTCTTAATCCTGACCCGGAAAGTTAAACTTACCACGAAATCGTTATTTTTAACAGTTAAGACGTGAAAGTTAACAAAAATCGTGATTGTTGTCCCGGCAACGTTTGTGCCAAGTTGTGTTACGATAGACTGTGAAATAAACGAATTATTGCAGTTTATGTTGGCTAGGCTTTTATTGCGAGAAAATCCACAAGTTTCTCGTATGGCGGACCTTGAGATGCCAAACGAAAAGTGAATTTTTAAAAGTGATCATTTCGGTTCTTCTGCTGCTGCTATCTAATTGTCTGTGCATAAATATTAAAACCATTTCGAAACTGGGACCTTTTCGGACAGAAATCGAAAATTATTAAGGATTAACTAAATTTTCGTGACGTCATAAGTAACCATTTGTCAAAAAGCAAGTATTCAGCAGATTAAAAATGGTCGCAATCCCAACGATTATATTTCAATTATTTCGTAAACCTGTTCCACGAGAGCATTAATAATTGGCAAGCGACTGAGGTTGCTTTATCCTTCCACTCACCTGCAAGATAAAGGCTTAGTCTATTTGTATTAAGCTAAAAAACGCGGAAATTTTGTTGCAAAATTTACGGAAAAATTAAAAACTTCCAGTTACCAAACGTGCGCTTATGTTTGCAACAGTAGCAAAGTTTACGAACTAAACCTTTTTATTTTGCTCTAGTTTATTTCGTTATGTAGTCATTGTCAGAAATTTGAAAAAATTTCTAATTGACTTTTCTGACAAAATTAATTGAAAATTGCTATTCCGAGATTATACAACTTTGTAACGCAGCTTGTAGCAGACAGGTAATTTATTATTTACAAGAAATTCCAAAGCAAATTAAAAATACATTGCAATTGACAATTGGCAACGAAAAAGTCTTAATCCTGACCCGGAAAGTTAAACTTACCACGAAATCGTTATTTTTAACAGTAAAGACGTGAAAGTTAACAAAAATCGTGATTGTTGTCCCGGCAACGTTTGTGCCAAGTTGTGTTACGATAGACTGTGAAATAAACGAATTATTGCAGTTTATGTTGGCTAGGCTTTTATTGCGAGAAAATCCACAAGTTTCTCGTATGGCGGACCTTGAGATGCCAAACGAAAAGTGAATTTTTAAAAGTGATCATTTCGGTTCTTCTGCTGCTGCTATCTAATTGTCTGTGCATAAATATTAAAACCATTTCGAAACTGGGACCTTTTCGGACAGAAATCGAAAATTATTAAGGATTAACTAAATTTTCGTGACGTCATAAGTAACCATTTGTCAAAAAGCAAGTATTCAGCAGATTAAAAATGGTCGCAATCCCAACGATTATATTTCAATTATTTCGTAAACCTGTTCCACGAGAGCATTAATAATTGGCAAGCGACTGAGGCTGCTTTATCCTTCCACTCACCTGCAAGATAAAGGCTTAGTCTATTTGTATTAAGCTATAAAACACGGAAATTTTGTTGCAAATTTTACGGAAAAATTAAAAACTTCCAGTTACCAAACGTGGGATTATGTTTACAACAGGCAGAAAGTTTACGAACTAAACCTTTTTATTTTGCTCTAGTTTATTTCGTTATGTAGTCATTGGCAGATATTTGAAAATATTTCTAATTGACTTTTCTGACAAAGTTAATTGAAAATTGCTATTCCGAGAATATAAAACTTTGTAACGAAGCTTGTAGCGGACAGGTATTTTATTATTTTTAAGAAAATGTGAAGCAAATTAAAAATACATTGCAATTGACAATTGGCAACGAAAAAGTCCTAATCCGGACCCGTAAAGTTAAACTTACCACGGAATCGTTATTTTTAAAAGTAAAGACATGAAAGTTAACAAAAATCGTGATTGTTGTCCCGGCAACGTTTGTGCCAAGTTGTGTTACGATAGACTGTGAAATAAACGAATTATTGCAGTTTATGTTGGCTAGGCTTTTATTTCGAGAACATCCACAAGTTTCTCGTATGGCGGACCTTGAGATGCCAAACGAAAAGTTTATTTTTAAAAGTGATTATTTCGGTTCTTCTGCTGCTGCTATCTAAATGTCTGTGCATAAATATTAAAACAATTTCGAAACTGGGACCTTTTCGGACAGAAAATGAAAACTATAAGGGATTAACTAAATTTTCGTGACGTCATAAGTAACCATTTGTCAAAAAGTAATTAATCCACGCATTTAAAATGGTCGCAATCCCAACGATTATATATCAATTACTTCGTAAACCTGTTCCACGAGAGCAATCAAAATTGGCAAGCGACTGAGGCTGCTTTATCCTTCCACTCACCTGAAAGATTAAGGCTTAGTCTTTTTGTGTTAAGCTAAAAAACGCGGAAATTTAATTGCAAAATTTACGGAAAAATTAGAAACTTTCAGTTACAAAACGTGCTGTTATGTTTGCAATATTAGCAAAGCTTACGAACTAAACCTTTTTATTTTGCTCTGGTTTCGATATGTAGACATTGGTAGAAATTTGAAAACATTTCTATTTGGCTTTTCTGGCAAAGTTAATTGAAAAATACACTTCCGAGTATATACAACTTTGTAACCTAGGTTGTTGCCGACAGGTATATTATTATTTGAAAGGAATTCCCAAGCAAATATAAAATACATTGCAATTGACAAATGGCAACGAAAAAGTCTTAAACTTGCCCTGAAAAGTTAAAGTAGCAACAAAATCCTTATTTCTAACAGTAAAGACGTGAAAGTTAACAGAACTTGGGACCGTTGTGCTGGCAAAGTTGGTACCAATTTTTGTTACGATAGACTGTGAAATAAACAAATTATTGCAGTTTATGATGACGATATTTTTATTTCGATAAACCACAAGTTTCTCGTATAGCGGACCTTGAGATGCCAAACGAAAAGTGAATTTTTAAAAGTGAATATATCGGTTCTTCTGTTGCTGCAATCTAATTGTCTTTGCATAAATATTAAAACCATTTTGAAACTGGAGCTTTATCGGAAAGAAAACGAATATTACAAAGAATTAACTTCATTTTCGTGACGTCAAATGTAACCATTTGTCAAAAGGGAATGTACTTTATGTGGGCGATGCTTCCGTTTCAATAAATTTACCAATAAAGTTGATACTGTCTTAGTTATTTTATCGATAAATGCAGCCATTACGATGCTCCCTCAACCGGATGCCAGAATGCTTTGAGGCTGATGCCATTAAATTGGAATCAGTGGATATATACTTACTACGTCCTTCCTTAATCTTACCTCTTTCTCTTCTACTCGATTCATTTCCGCACCACTCTCTTCTCCTAGAAATGAATAGCAAATTCTTTAAAACACGTACCTTGCGTCGTTGACATCGTTACCAATTTAATGACACGTGTTCACCTTTTTGTCGGTTTTATTTTATTTATTTTTGTATTGTTCGCACTGCAATAAACACTTCTCCAAAATTCGAAAATGATTAGGTTCCGTGATGGGCACTTTATTTTTTAAATTCATTGTTTCCCTCATTTAGATAAAACCGTTATGTTGAGTTTATGACGTCATAGACACAGTTTGTCCGTATACATTTGCCACTTTCAAAATTTCTATATATAGGAGTGAAAACGCACATGGCAGTCTTTTCACAACGTGTGGGTTGTAACAGCAGTAAGAGTAAGAGCAGGCAGAAGGTTACAGCTGTAAGAGTAAGAGCTTTATAACGTTTCCATAAAATAATAAGGATAATTAAAAATAAAAACATTGAGTATGCCTAATACCTTTTTGGCTGTTTCATACGTTATTAGCAGGGCGAGGTTACAAACTGTAGAGTAGGCAAAGCATTAGGCAATCTAGTAAGTAACCAAGTAGGTGAGCCAGTAGGTAACCCAGCACAGAATAGACCATCTGGAAAGCGAAGGTAATGTGCGGAAACAAGGTCGCAAAAATAATATAGTTAGAGTTTGCAGTTTCTGCAGCACGCCAACCCGCGGATTGCGTGGTAATGGTGAATGGAAGTTTACAGAACGCAAAAAATGCACGACGTAAATTGATCAACATGGGTCCTGCTGTAAACTCAAAAGACTATGTTGTGTTATGACTATGTTAAGACTATTTTTATGCTATTTTCAAGTTAGCCATAGTCGTTGATCAGATAGAGCACAAAGACATGTAGAGTATAATGCTTCCTAATTCGCTAAAAAGAGGCCAAAGTAAACATGTCAGTTAATTTCTGCAGGTATTATCAGTAAACAAATCAAAGAAAATAAATATGAGCGAAATGACCGACTTCGGGATGTCTGACTTTGTGAGATCAGGTAATGTACACTAGCTTGTGTAACCTTTTGCGTACTTATGTAACCAGGTACGTGTTTTAAAGAATTTCCTATTCGTTTCTAGGAGAAGAGAGTGGTGCGGAAATGAATCGGAGAGAAGAGAAAGAGGTAGGATTAAGGAAGAACGTAGTAAGTATATATCCACTGATTCCAAGTAAATGGCATCAGCCGCAAAGCATTCTGGCATCCGGTTGAGGGAGCATCGTATTGGTTGCATTAATAGATAAAATAACTAAGACAATATCAACTTTACTGGCAAATTTATTGAAACGGAAGCATCGCCCACATAAAGTACATTCCCTTTTGACAAATGGTTACATTTGACGTCACGAAAATGAAGCTAATTCTTTGTAATTTTCGTTTTCTTTCTAAAAAGCGTCCAGTTTCAAAATAGTTTTAATATTTATGTTAAGACTCAATTGCAATAACGGAAGGACCGGAGTATTCACTTTTAATGTTCGTTTAATCGTTGAGTTTGCGACCATTTGAACTCGGTCCATAAGTTGGTTTTTGACAAATGGTTACCTATGACAATTAGACTGCAGTAACGGAAGGACCGGAGTATTCACTTTTAATGTTCGTTTAATCGTTGAGTTTGCGACCATTTGAACTGGGTACATAAGTTGGTTTTTGAAAAATGGTTACCTATGACAATTAGACTGCAGTAACGGAAGGAATGGAGTATTCACTTTTAATGTTCGTTTAATCGTTGAGTTTGCGACCATTTGAACTCGGTCCATAAGTTGGTTTTTGACAAATGGTTACCTATGCCAATTAGATTGCAGTAACGGAAGGACCGGAGTATTCACTTTTAATGTTCGTTTAATCGTTGAGTTTGCGACCATTTGAACTCGGTACATAAGTTAGATTTTGACAAATGTTTTGCATTTTGATATTCTTCGTGTTATTACGACTAATTGATATGTGTCGACCTGTGCTGTTTCAGTCCATAGATTTAGACTTGTTAGCTGCTGTTGGTTGCATGTATCGATAAAATAACAAACAAATGTCAACTTTACTGACAAAAATAACACTCACCGGTTAAATCTTATCTCTGCAGGAAGAAGAGAGAGGCGATAAAGAGTTGGTGCGGGAATCGGGATCAGTTGAAACGGGTTTAAGCATGAGCGAAGTAAGCTGACTTGCGACACAATTTTGCATTTTGATTTTCTTCTTGTTGTTACGGTCCATAGATTTAGACTTGTTAGCTGCTGTTGGTTGCATTTATCGATAAAATAACAAACAAATGTCAACTTTACTGACAAAAATAACACTCACCGGTTAAATCTTATTTCTGCAGGAAGAAGAGAGAGGCGATAAAGAGTTGGTGCGGGAATCGGGATCAGTTGAAACGGGTTTAAGCATGAGCGAAGTAAGCTGACTTGCGACACAATTTTGCATTTTGATTTTCTTCTTGTTGTTACGGTCCATAGATTTAGACTTGTTAGCTGCTGTTGGTTGCATTTATCGATAAAATAACAAACAAATGTCAACTTTATTGGCAAAAATAACACTCACCGGTTAAATCTTATCTCTGCAGGAAGAAGAGGGAGGCGATAAAGAGTTGGTGCGGGAATCGGGATCAGTTGAAACGGGTTTAAGCATGAGCGAAGTAAGCTGAATTGCCGCATAATTTTGCATTTTGATTTTCTTCTTGTTGTTACGATCCAAAGATTTAGACTTGCTAGCTTGTGTTGGTTGCATTTATGGATAAAATAACACTAACAATTTCAAATTTACTGGCAAAAATAACACTCACCGGTTAAATCTTATCTCTGCAGGAAGAAGAGGGAGGCGATAAAGAGTTGGTGCGGGAATCGGGATCAGTTGAGACGTGTTTAAGCATGAGCGAAGTAAGCTGAATTGCGACACAATTTTGCATTTGGATATTCTTCAAGTTGTTACGATCCATAGATTTAGACTTGTTAGCTGCTGTTGGTTGCATTTATCGATAAAATAACAAACAAATTTCAACTTTACTGGCAAAAATAAAACTCACCGGTTAAATCTTATCTCTGCAGGAAGAAGAGGGAGGCGATAAAGAGTTGGTGCGGGAATCGGGATCAGTTGAGACGTGTTTAAGCATGAGCGAAGTAAGCTGAATTGCGACACAATTTTGCATTTGGATATTCTTCAAGTTGTTACGATCCATAGATTTAGACTTGTTAGCTGCTGTTGGTTGCATTTATCGATAAAATAACAAACAAATTTCAACTTTACTGGCAAAAATAAAACTCACCGGTTAAATCTTATCTCTGCAGGAAGAAGAGAGAGGCGATAAAGAGTTGGTGCGGGAATCGGGATCAGTTGAAACGGGTTTAAGCATGAGCGAAGTAAGCTGAATTGCCGCATAATTTTGCATTTTGATATTCGTCATGTTGTTACCACTAATTCATATGATTCGACCAGTGAAATTTCAGTCCATAGATTTACACTTGTTAGCTTGTGTCGGTTGTGCTTTAATACACTTATCTCAGCGGGTTAAACAGCATCCGCTAAACTCAATCAAATAAAACGGTAGAACATTTTTCTGCAGGATGAAAAATATAGTGATGACAGCGTTTCCGATAGGGACTACCAGCCAGAAGATTCCGAGAGTGGCGATTCGGAATCTTCTGATTCACAATTAAGGAAGATTGTAGTAAGCATATCTTTTTTTATTCGAATTAAGTTGCATCAGACCGAGGAGATTTGAATTAGTCTGCGGTAGAAAACTATTTAATCTTACTGCTTCTTAAGTTCAATTTAATTTTCAAATTAGAAAATAAAGCGAAGGAAGATGTTGCGTGTGAGTGATGGAGTGAGCCCCCCAGGAGTGGGGTTCATTGAAAACCGGAAGAAAGTTATGTATCAGCAAGCTTTGGAGGCACAGAAAATAACGTAAGATAAATTACTTTGGCAACATCATTTTTACGTTCCTATCTTCTAAATGAAGACCAATTTTTTTTTGAAGCGAACACGATCCGTACGACTTCGTCTGTGAAAGCGGGGTGGAAATCCCGCCAGTACCTGGCATAAGCGAAGCCGAAAGGCTTGCAATTCAAACAGGAGCCAGGTATGCTAAGCTGTATTTATCAAATTGTAACAGGAAATTCTAGCGCTTGTACTTTTTCAGAGCGTTTGTAAAGAACTGCGCAAACGAGGCGATTAACCCTGCTGGGTAAGTAAAGCTTTTTTAAACACTATAATTAACGCGTCCACTCTCAAAGCGTATCATTTAAAATTTGTTTCACAAAATACTTGCAGATCGTTAAAGAAAGTTGTGCTTGGAGGCCAAGGTGTCTTGAGAGAGTAAGTAGTTGCTTTGTTTTCTTGTGTAATACTTAAATAGTTTCTGAAGGTCTAGCAATAGATATGAACATAGGGACTGGCATCTGTATGAAAAGTATTTTCGGAACGTTTCTACCCGCATGTAGCATTGTTTGTTTCGTACGAGCTTTACGTTCATTTCCTTTATTCGGAAAATTTTGGAAAGGTCTGATATGGCATGGAAAAAAGTGAACAAATTAGTTTCATCGAACTAACGAAAAAATATAGTCTAGTAGCTTATGTACTTGCCCTTTCTATTGCACAGTTAAAATATAGTTGGAGAATTTTCGATTCATACCTTGGTAGCCAATGTTTCGCCAAAATTGACAGAAAGTCCCAAAGTGACCACTCAAATAATTTCCGAAAACAGTCAAAAATAGTATTAAAATGTTTCCAGATCAAAGGATAGTGATAAGGAACGGGAAAAACCAAGTGAAAGTGGTGAACCAAGTGAAAGTGGACCTAAAAGGAGACGGCCCCGACAAAAGAAAAAGTGTCCGTAAGTTCATCTATAATTTTGGCCAGCTTTTAAGTATGAATGGAAGTGTGTAAAAAGTGTAAAGCTGAGCTTTTAGGTATAAAAATACACAAAAGCCAAACATATCCAAACCAACGAAATAATGGTGGTAATAATTTTTGTAGAGTGTGTGGACTGATGAACTCGAACATTACGAGGCATATGCGAGATATCCACCTCCAAACATATGTAGGGGAGGGAGAATTTCAATGCCAAATTGTGAATTGCCGGAGTCGTTTTTCTTCTCGTCTTGGCCTTGTGAGACACCTTCGTGGCAATCGTCACGCTGGTGAACCCGAGGCCAAGGCGATGGCTCGATCCTTTGATCGCCGACGAAAAACTCTCCCAATCGTAAGTTTAGCTAAATACATATAGTACAAACTGACTGTGCAGTTGAAACAACTTATGCATTGATTTACGTAATTGCTATTTTGTACAGCAAGAGAGCCCCTCCTCATTCAATTGGGAGGATATCATGAAACAATTCTTCGAATTTTTAATGGGGCATGATGGAGGGGCTCACGATGAAAGTGTGGCGAGGGACAGAGTACACTTGTTACGAAACATAATTAAAGATTGTGAATTCGAAAATTTACAATCGTTTAATATTGAAGATTATAAAAAAAAACACGTGCAGGTTAGAACCTTATGTCAATTTCGATTAGTTACATACAATATTCTTTGGTTATACAATAGATAGAATCTACTATGTAATATACTCTTAGAATGTATATATACAAAGTCTTAGCAAATTTATTTGTATTCAAAAATAGAAGTAGACCATCTTGCTGTATTTTAGAAATTACAAAAAGAAAAGAAGAAACCGGCGACCTTCATATCTCATTCAAACGCAGTAACCAATTTTTTAAATTTCGCTATTCTGAAGAAATTAACATTGTCTTTCAATGTGGGGGAGGCCCTCCTTAACCTGAAAAATAGAAGGGCCTCCTACAGAAAATCACTAAAGAAAAGGTGATTACAAGCGCCGCCTACATGTAACATTTCAACTCTCGGATACTTTACTTGTGTTGGTATCTGAAAAATAGTTTTGTTATTGCAAGTAAAACTACTTCCACATTAATAAATATACGTTTGTTAAACACTCTTGATTACTTAAAATTTTGCTTTTTTTAGGAGACAGGTCATTCGAGAACGAGACCGCAGGAATGCGCTGGACCCGGAGGAAGTGGCTAGAGTGATGAAAAATCCAATTTTTCATAAAACGTCACTAGCCACAAAACGTAAATCACAGTTACAGTAGTTTGATATTTTTAGATTAGTAAATTTTCGTTGAAAAGGTAACTCATTTTACTCAACAATTATGCAGTCTGGGAAAAAGATCCCGGGGCGGAGATCAGGAGAGCTCATGGGGAAATCCTCATGGCTTTCCTGATTATTCAAAACTCCCAGCGCACGAGTGCGGTCCGGAACATGCTTGTTGATGAGCTGAACCATGGATTTAAAACAAAGAAACAACGATGGATTGTTCGAGTAAGTTACCACATTATTCTTTCATGTAGAAAAGTATTAAAAAAGAATTTTCTTAATGCAGGTGCGAGATCACAAAACATCCGCTACGTATGGCGACGCAACAATCGTGATGCCAGGATGGCTGAAGGACGGACTGGACAACCTTGTCCAGTTCAACGGCGGAGCTTGTGATATAGTTTTTCCTCATCAAGGAAAAGCTCTTACAAGTTCCGCCGCAGCTAAAGTCCTTCAGCGGGTCTGGAAGTTGGCCGGAGGTCGCGGAAAATTTACCGCGACCTCAAATAGAAAGCATTCGGCGACACAAGTAATTGATCTTTACTGGAATTAGACCTAGCAAGATAAATGACAAAATTTCGCTAACAATTAATATATTCTGCTGCAGCATTTTCCTAACAGTCAACCAGTGACGTATTCAATATTCAAAACTTGATATTAGGTGAGATCTAAAAGACCAGATAGGCGCCTGCTGGTGGCCAAACACATGGCACACAGCTCGGCCACCCAGGAAACATATTATGCCAATGAACTTCAGAACGCTGAGGCTGAACAAGCCTACGAAGTCATTGATGAAATAAGGGTAAGTCGCTCAAATCAACTAAACTAAACTTAAAATTGGTTTAAAGAATTCTTTTGGATTCCTCGCAATAATTATAATGATTTTAACCCTTTTGTGTGTATGACTCGTGAACACATTGTACTTTTGGCAACGAAACAGTTACTTGTCGAAGACAAGCTCGTTGTGAACACACGCCGAGGAAATGGTGGTCAGTAAAAAAATGAATTATGTTTTTTAATGGCAGTCGTGCAGTTCAGTTGGAAAAGAAGGAAGGAAGGAAGGTGGCAGCGAGGGAAGTAAGGAAGGTGGCAGTGGATTGGAAGGTGGATGTGGTGGAGTGGATGTGGTGCCAGTGGTGGAAGGTGGATTGGATCCTCAAATTATTCTGCACCAGGTATATATTGTATTGCACCAGGTAGCCTAAATTACCTGAAAAATCTGTTAAAAAACAATCGGGGACTATTTTGAAATTTTTGTTTTGTAGATCGACATCTCTAATGTTGCAGGTGTTGCAATGCTGCCGGTAAGTTAAAATTTAGTTACGACTGGACATTGAAACTATGGTTTTATTGATATAATTTTATGTTACTACAGTACACATGCTTTACGTGTCCAATGCATGCATCAATCAGGCATGGGTTAATAAAATATATATGTACTAGTCACACATATTTAGATGAAAAGTAGAAATTAGCTTGATATACCAAAAGTTCTTTTAATAATATAGGAGAGCCCCGGCGCATCTGCAACACCGACGAGAAAAAGAAAAAGGGATTGTAGTGTCGTGGTAAGTACCAGTTTAAGCATTTTAGTATATATCGGCAGATTAGAATATGGCGAAATATGTCCTGATGTTTGACTCATAGCGTTTTTTTCACTCCAGATACTTTACGTGACAAATTCATATATGAATGAAACATGTGGTTATCAAATATATGCATACCGTAATAATAACCACAACCATTTTAGTAGAGGAAAAATACTGTACTATTTGCTTGATATACCAAAAGTTTTTTTAATAATATAGGAGAGCCCCAGCAAATCATCAACGCCTAGGAAAAGAAAATCGTTCAGTAATTACAGTTTCTCGGTAAGTACTATTCTAAAAATTTTAGTATACTGCAATGTATAGCATATATGTATATATATACATATTTAATATTATGTAAAATTAACAGTATTTTGGAATTTTTGTTTTACAGTATTTACTGTTTTAAAATATTTTGGAATTATATTTTTTAATAATATAGGAGAGCCCCAGCAAATCATCAACCCCTAGGAAAAGGAAATCGTTCAGTAATTACAGTTTCTCGGTGAGTACTATTCTAAAAGTTTTAGTATATTGCAATGTATAGCATATATATATATACATATTTAACATTATGTAACATTAACAGTATTTTGATAAATTTAGCCAATAAAACCACATCGATTTTCTCACACCAATAAAACCACATCGAAGAGAGAAAAAAAAGTTTCAATTGTGGTAGGTCTTAGTTAACTTTTTTTTACATTTGTATCGCCAACATAAAACGTGTGCATAGTTTCACAAACATGTGCCT
Source organism: Clavelina lepadiformis (assembly GCF_947623445.1). NCBI lineage: Eukaryota > Metazoa > Chordata > Ascidiacea > Aplousobranchia > Clavelinidae > Clavelina > Clavelina lepadiformis. The sequence continues at coordinate 27,759 of NC_135244.1, read as the reverse complement.
AGTATAGCTGTGTATGCGGTAGTTTATTTTCAATAACTTCATTATTTATGAAATTGAAAAACTTACATTTTTTTAACAGAAATCTCGGCGACAATTTACGACCGACGAATCGCTGGAAATAAATACCTTTTTCGAAAGGTATATAGAAAAAGGGGAAACTATACCAATACAAAAAGCAAAAACTGCACTTGCAGATGGGGACCTGCCCAAATGCAAGCAGTCGTCCAAGACGCCGAAGCAGGTGCAGGACAAAGTCCGGCAACTTATTCGGCGTTCGTTGGACGACATTTAACCCAAAATGAGATATGTGTTATTTTGTTATCGTGTTTTTATTTCGCAAATTTTTGAAAATAAACGCAAGCATAAGTCGGCATTTGCTCAGCAAAGTAAGCTCGTGTGTAACTCTTGTAAGAATTCAATAAGAAAGCAACATGGTTAACGCGGGGAATTTTCATGAGTATAATGTTTGTTCTAGGAGAACAAGTTCCAGGAAAACGCAATCAGTTGTGGAAAAAGAAAAAGAAAATGACTTAATTGAGGCAATTTTGTCTCATCGCGAAGACGGGCTAGAAGTTGCAGAAATTGAAAACAAAGGCAGGGGAGTTATTGCCACCAAACAGTTCGTCCATGGGGAGTTTATTGTTGAATATGTAGGGGATTTGATAACGTGGAAAGAGGCAAAAAAAAGGGAAGTCAAATATGCATCTGATACTAATGTTGGTTGCTATATGTATTACTTCAATTCAAAAGCAAAGAGGTTTTGCATCGATGCAACAAACGAGTCAAGTAGCTTTGGGCGGTTGTTTAACCACAGTCGGAGAAAACCAAATTGTCGCACACGTGTGGTCTGGATTGGTGGTAAATCAGGCGAACAGCCTCATCTGGCAATTATTGCTAAGAGAGACATTAAGAAAGAAGAAGAGATGTTATTTGATTACGGAGATCGAGAAAGAGATGCAATTAAAGAAAACCCATGGCTAAAAGACTGACTAAACATTGGTGTATAAATTTCGTGTAGTTTAATTTAAACATAGACATACTTTTTCCGCGTAAATTTGCCCAATTTAAAATTTTTTGCAGTGAAATACACATGGTAGTCCTTGCACATAGGTGTAAGTACACAGCGGCGGAAGCCATAACATTTCTTCATTAAAATTCTGACATTGATGAGTCTGATGACACAGAAGATATGCCAGATGAAGTTCTTCAAGCTCGTGAAAGTGACACTTCAATGGACTTAAAATGGTCGTAATCCCAACAATTATATTTTTTAACATAAAGACGTCATAATTAACACAAAGTGTGATTTTTGTGCCAGCAACTTCGGGGACAAATTTTATGCACACAGAAAATTCATCACCACCCCTGATTTTGGCGTCGTTGACATCGTTGCCAATTTAATGACACGTGTTCACCTTTTTGTCGGTTTTATTTTATTTATTTTTGTATTGTTCGCACCGCAATAAACACTTCTCCAGAATTCGAAAATGATTAGGTTCCGTGATGGGCACTTTATCTTTTAAATTCATTGTTTCCCTCATTTAGATAAAACCGTTATGTTGAGTTTATGACGTCATAGACACACTTTATCCGTATACATTTGCAAATTTCAAAATTTCTATATATAGGAGTGAAAACGCACATGGCAGTCTTTTCACAACGTGTGGGTTGTAACAGCAGTAAGAGTAAGAGCAGGCAGAAGGTTACAGCTGTAAGAGTAAGAGCTTTATAACGTTTCCATAAAATAATAAGGATAATTAAAAATAAAAACATTGAGTATGCCTATTACCTTTTTGGCTGTTTCATACGTTATTAGCAGGGCGAGGTTACAAACTGTAGAGTAGGCAAAGCATTAGGCAATCTAGTAAGTAACCAAGTAGGTGAGCCAGTAGGTAACCCAGCACAAAATAGACCATCTGGAAAGCGAAGGTAATGTGCGGAAACAAGGTCGCAAAAATAATATAGTTAGAGTTTGCAGTTTCTGCAGCACGCCAACCCGCGGATTGCGTGGTAATGGTGAATGGAAGTTTACAGAACTCAAAAAATGCACGACGTAAATTGATCAACATGGGTCCTGCTGTAAACTCAAAAGACTATGTTGTGTTATGACTATGTTAAAACTATTTTTTTGCTATTTTCAAGTTAGCCATAGTCGTTGATCAGATAGAGCACAAAGACATGTAGAGTATAATGCTTCCTAATTCGCTAAAAAGAGGCCAAAGTAAATATGTCAGTTAATTTGTGCAGGTATTATCAGTAAAAAAATTAAAGAAAATGAACATGAGCGAAATGACTGACTTTGTGAGATCAGGTAATGTACACTAGCTTGTGTAACCTAGTGCGTACTTATGTAACCAGGTACGTGTTTTAAAGAATTTCCTATTCGTTTCTAGGAGAAGAGAGTGGTGCGGAAATGAATCGAGTAGAAGAGAAAGAGGTAAGATTAAGGAAGGACGTAGTAAGTATATATCCACTGATTCCAAGTAAATGGCATCAGCCGCAAAGCATTCTGGCATCCGGTTGAGGGAGCATCGTATTGGTTGCATTCATAGATAAAATAACTAAGACAATATCAACTTTACTGGCAAATTTATTGAAACGGAATTATCGCCCACATAAAGTACATTCCCTTTTGACAAATGGTTACATTTGTAGTCACGAAAATGAAGTTAATTCTTTGTGATTTTCTTTTTCTTTCTAAAAAGGGTCCAGTTTCAAAATAGTTTTAATATTTATGTTAAGACCCAATTGCCGTAACGGAAGGACCGGAGTATTCAGTTTTAATGTTCATTTATTCGTTGAGTTTGCGACCATTTGAACTCGGTCCATGAGTTGGTTTTTGACAAATGGTTACCTATGACAATTAGATTGCAGTAACGGAAGGACCGGAGTATTCACTTTTAATGTTCGTTTAATCGTTGAGTTTGCGACCATTTGAACTGGGTCCATAAGTTGGTTTTTGACAAATGGTTACCTATGACAATTAGATTGCAGTAACGGAAGGACCGGAGTATTCACTTTTAATGTTCGTTTAATCGTTGAGTTTGCGACCATTTGAACTCGGTCCATAAGTTGGTTTTTGACAAATGGTTACCTATGACAATTAGATTGCAGTAACGGAAGGACCGGAGTATTCACTTTTAATGTTCGTTTAATCGTTGAGTTTGCGACCATTTGAACTCGGTCCATCAGTTGGATTTTGACAAATGTTTTGCATTTTGATATTCTTCTTGTTATTACGACTAATTGATATGTGTCGACCTGTGCAATTTCAGTCCATAGATTTAGACTTGTTAGCTGCTGTTGGTTGCATTTATCGATAAAATAACAAACAAATGTCAACTTTACTGGCAAAAATAAAAATCATCGGTTAAATCTTATCTCTGCAGGAAGAAGAGGGAGGCGATAAAGAGTTGGTGGGGGATATGGGATCAGTAGAGGTGGGTTTAAGCATGAGCGAAGTAAGCTGAATTGCGACACAATTTTGCATTTTGATTTTCTTCTTGTTGTTACGGTCCAAAGATTTAGACTTGTTAGCTTGTGTTGGTTGCATTTATCGATAAAATAACACAGACCATTTCAACTTTACTGGCAAAAATAACACTCACCGGTTAAATCTTATCTCTGCAGGAAGAAGAGAGAGGCGATAAAGAGTTGGTGCGGGAATCGGGATCAGTTGAAACGTGTTTAAGCATGAGCGAAGTAAGCTGACTTGCGACACAATTTTGCATTTTGATTTTCCTCTTGTTGTTACGGTCCATAGATTTAGACTTGTTAGCTTGTGTTGGTTGCATTTATCGATAAAATAACACAGTAAAATTCAAATTTACTGGCAAAAATAACACTCACCGGTTAAATCTTATCTCTGCAGGAAGAAGAGGGAGGCGATAAAGAGTTGGTGCGGGAATCGGGATCAGTTGAAACGGGTTTAAGCATGAGCGAAGTAAGCTGACTTGCGGCATAATTTTGCATTTTGATTTTCTTCTTGTTGTTACGGTCCAAAGATTTAGACTTGTTAGCTTGTGTTGGTTGCATTTATCGATAAAATAACACAGACAATTTCAAATTTACTGGCAAAAATAACACTCACTGGTTAAATCTTATCTCTGCAGGAAGAAGAGGAACTGCCATGTGCTTCTCAAACCATTTCTAAACTGGACCCTTTTCGGACAGAAAATGAAAACTATAAGGGATTAATTAAATTTTCGTGTTGTCATAAGTAACCATTTGTCAAAAAGCAAGTAATCCACGGATTTAAAATGGTCGCAATCCCAACGATTATATTGCAAATATTTCGTAAACCTGATCCACGAGAGCAATAAAAATTGGCCAGCGACTGAGGCTAGGTTATCTTTCCACTCACCTACAAGATTAAGGCTTAGTCTTTTTTTATTAAGCTAAAAAACGCAGAAATTTAATTGCAAAATTTACGGAAAAATTAGACACTTCCAGTTACTAAATGTGCGCTTATGTTTGCAACATTTGCAAGGTTTATGAACTAAACGTTTTTATTTTGCTCTAGTTTATTTCGTTATGTAGTCATTGGCAGAAATTTGAAAATATTTCTAATTGAATTTTCTGACAAAGTTAATTGAAAATTGCTATTCCGAGAATATAAAACTTTGTAACGCAGCTTGTAGCGGACGGGTATTTTATAATTTATAAGTAATTATGAAGCAAATTTAAAAAACATTGCAATTGACAAATAGCAACGAAATAGTCTTAATCCTGACCCGGAAAATTGAACTTACCACAAAATCGTTAATTTTAAAAGTGAAGATATGAAAGTTAGCAACAATGGGGACTGTTGTGCAATAAACGTTGGTACCAATTTTTGTTACGATAGATTGTGAAATAAACGAATTATTGCAGTTTATGTTTGCGATGCTTTTATTTCAATAAATCACAAGTTTCTCGTATAGAGACGAAAAGTGAATATATCTGTGCTTAAGTTGCTGCATCTAAGTGATCTTTGCATAAACATTAAAGCAATTTCAAAACTTGACTCATTTCAAATGAAACGGAAACGAAAATTATAAACGTTTAATTTAATTTTTGTGACGTCACAGGTAACCATTTGTCAAAAGGGATATAATAGACGAACTTAAATGGGTCGTATTCCTAGCAATTATATTTTTTAACATAAACACGTCATAATTAATACAGAGCGTGATTTTTGTGCCTGAAACTTTGGGGTCAAATTTTATGCACACAGAAAAATTCCCTACCACCCCTGATTTTGGCGTCGTTAATATCGGTGCCAATTTATTGACACGCGTTCACCTTTTTGTCGTTTTTAGTTAGAGGCGAGTTAGAGGCGAAAGAGAAATTGTTTCAAGCACAGCATTGGACAAGGGCGTTGGACTGGCGAAACATAGCGCATAGGAGTATCAATAGCTCAAAACTCGCTGTAACCCCGGACATTTTATGTTTGCTAAAGGCTATGTTAGGAGCGGAATCCCTTGCCCATCACTTTAGCCTTAACTCCAACACGTGTATTTTTTATTTCCTTTGTTAGAGTTAGAGCTTTTAAGATTGAAAAGCATGGACAATATGAGTGACCTCACCCAGAAAGATGAAGCATTTAAAGAAGACAGTAAGGAGACGCATTCTATAAATCCGCTGCAAAGCGATGAGTCCATCATCGATCCGGAGAAAGTGAATGAAATCCCACAAGATCAAGCACTGTCAAAAGTGAGTGACAAGCCACAAAATAAAGAAAATCCCGTACAAGAAGCCGATCTACCAGCATATGTAGTTACAATGAAACTTGAGCTTTGAAAGTTATTTAAGTAAGTATTACCTAATTTGCTATTTGGTGTTTCAGAAAAGTCGAATGCAATTTTCTAAAGAAGAAGTGTCTGATGTAAAGCGTGTCTTTGCCGAAAAAATCCACAGAGGGGAAAGAATATTGCTCAAGGAGGCAAAGGCTGCATTAGAGAAGGGGGACCTACCTTGTTGTGCAAACAAAACCCCGAAACAAATTGAAGACCGTGTGGTAGTCTTTATTAGAACGGCACAAAGGCTGGAAGGAAAAAAAACTGCAAAAGTGTAATCTTCAATACTAAAACATTGTAAATCGTGAAAGTCAGAATCTTTTATAATATTTCTGATATTTCTAATATTTCTGACTCTCTTGCTGTACAAAATAGCAATTACGTAAATCAATGCATAAGTTGTTTCAACTGCACAGTCAGTTTATACTATATGTATTTAGCTAAACTTACCCAGCGTGACGATTGCCACGAAGGTGTCTCACAAGGCCAAGACGATAAACAAAACGTTTCCGGCAAATCGAACACTCACACTCGCCATCCCCTTTATATGTCTGCTGGTGGAGATCTTTATCATGCCGGGTTATATTCGAGTTCATGACCCCACACACTCTACAAAAATTATTACCACCATTATTTCGTTGGTTTGGATATGTTTGGCTTTTGTGTTTTTTTACACCTAAAAGCTCAGCTTTACACTTTTTACACTCTTCCATTCATACTTAAAAGCTGGCCAAAATTATAGATGAACTTACGGACACTTTTTCTTTTGTCGGGGCCGTCTCCTTTTAGGCCCACTTTCACTTGGTTCTCTCCGCTCGCATATGCCTCGTAATGTTCGAGTTCATCACCCCACACACTCTACAAAAATTATTACCACCATTGTTTCGTTGGTTTGGATATGTTTGGCTTTTGTGTTTTTTTACACTTAAAAGCTCAGCTTTACACTTTTTACACACTTCCAGTCATACTTAAAAGCTGGAGAAAATTATAGTGGAACTTACGGAAACTTTTTCAAATTTCCAATTTCGTTAATTTTAAAAGTGACGATGTGAAAGTTCACAAAAATGGGGACTGTTGTGCAGTCAACGTTGGTACCAATTTTTATTACGACACACTGTGAAATAAACGAATTATTGCAGTTTATGTTGACGATGCTTTTATTTAGAGAAGTCACAAGTTTCTCGTATAGCGGACCTTGAGATGTAAACAAAAAGTGAATTTTTAAAAGTGATTATTTCGGTTCTTCTGTTGTTGCAATCTAATTGTCTGTGCATAAATATTAAAACAATTTCGAAACTGGGACCTTATCAGACAGAAATCGAAAATTATAAAGGATTTACTAAATTTTCGTGACGTCATAAGTAACCATTTGTCAAAAAGCAAGTAATCCACGGATTTAAAATGGTCGCAATCCCAACGATTATATTGCAATTATTTCTTAAACCTGTTCCACGAGAGCATTAAAAATTGGCAAGCGACTGAGGCTGCTTTATCCTTCCACTCACCTGCAAGATTAAGGCTTAGTCTTTTTGTGTTAAGCTAAAAAACGCGGAAATTTAATTGCAAAATTTACGGAAAAATTAAAAACTTCCAGTTACCAAACGTGCGCTTATGTTTGCAACAGTCGCAAAGTTTACGAACTAAACTTTTCTATTTTGCTCTAGTTTATTTCGTTATGTAGTCATTGGCAGATATTTGAAAAAATTTCTAATTGACTTTTCTGACAAAGTTAATTGAAAATTGCTATTCCGAGAATATACAACTTTCTAACGCAGCTTGTAGCCGACAGGTAATTTATTATTTACAAGAAATTCCAAAGCAAATTTAAAACACATTGCAATTGACAATTGGCAACGAAAAAGTCTTAATCCTGACCCGGAAAGTTGAACTTGCCACGAAATCGTTATTTTTAACAGTAAAGACATGAAAGTTAACAAAAATCGTGATTGTTGTCCCGGCAACGATTGTGCCAAGTTGTGTTACAATAGACTGTGAAATAAACGAATTATTGCAGTTTATGTTGGCTAGGCTTTTATTTCGAGAAAATCCACAAGTTTCTCGTATGGCGGACCTTGAGATGCCAAGCGAAAAGTGAATTTTTAAAAGTGATCATTCCGGTTCTTCTGCTGCTGCAATCTAATTGTCTGTGCATAAATATTAAAACACTTTCGTAACTGGGATCTTTTCGGACAGAAATCGAAAATTATAAAGGATTAACTATATTTTCGTGACGTCATAAGTAACCATTTGTCAAAAAGCAAGTATTCAGCAGATTAAAAATGGTCGCAATCCCAACGATTATATTGCAATTGTTTGGTAAATTTGTTGCACGAGAGCATTAAAAATTGGCAAGCAACGGAGGCAGGGTCTTCCTTGCACTCACCTACAAGATTAAGGCTTAGTCTTTTTGTATTAAGCTAAAAAACGCGGAAATTTTGTTGCAAAATTTACGGAAAAATTAAAAACTTCCAGTTACCAAACGTGTGCTTATGTTTGCAACAGTCGCAAAGTTAACGAACTAAACCTTTTTATTTTGCTCTAGTTTATTTTGTTATGTAGTCATTGGCAGATATTTGAAAAATATTCTAATTGACTTTTCTGACAAAGTTAATTGAAAATTGCTATTCCGATAATATACAACTTTCTAACGCATCTTGTAGCCGACAGGTAATTTATTATTTACAAGAAATTCCAAAGCAAATTTAAAATATATTGCAATTGACAATTGGCAAAGAAAAAGTCTTAATCCTGACCCGGAAAGTTGAACTTGCTACGAAATCGTTATTTTTAACAGTAAAGCCCTGAAAGTAAACAAAAATCGTGATTGTTGTCCCGGCAACGTTTGTGCCAAGTTGTGTTAAAATAGACTGTGAAATAAACGAATTATTGCAGTTTATGTTGGCTAGGCTTTTATTTTGAGAAAATCCACAAGTTTCTCGTATGGCGGACCTTGAGATGCCAAACGAAAAGTTTATTTTAAAAAGTGATTATTTCGGTTCTTCTGTTGCTGCAATCTAATTGTCTGTGCATAAATATTAAAACACTTTCGAAACTGGGACCTTTTCGGACAGAAATCGAAAACTATAAAGGATTAACTAAATTTTCATGACGTCATAAGTAACCATTTGTCAAAAAGCAAGTAATCCAAGGATTTAAAATGGTCGCAATCCCAACGATTATATTGCAATTATTTCTTAAACCTGTTCCACAGGAGCATTAAAAATTGGCAAGCGACTGAGGCTGCTTTATCCTTCCACTCACCTGCAAGATTAAGGCTTAGTCTTTTTGTGTTAAGCTAAAAAACGCGGAAATTTAATTGCAAAATTTACGGAAAAATTAGAAACTTCCAGTTACCAAACGTGCGCTTATGTTTGCAACAGTCGCAAAGTTTACGAACTAAACTTTTCTATTTTGCTCTAGTTTATTTCGTTATGTAGTCATTGGCAGATATTTGAAAAAATTTCTAATTGACTTTTCTGACAAAGTTAATCGAAAATTGCTCTTCCGAGAACATACAACTTTCTAACGCAGCTTGTGACCGACAGTTATTTTATTATTTATAAGAAATTCCAAAGCAAATTAAAAATACATTGCAATTGACAATTGGCAACGAAAAAGTCTTAATCCTGACCCGGAAAGTTAAACTTACCACGAAATCGTTATTTTTAACAGTAAAGCCCTGAAAGTAAACAAAATTCGTGATTGTTGTCCCGGCAATGTATGTACCAATTTGTGTTAGAATAGACTGTGAAATAAACGAATTATTGCAGTTTATGTTGGCTAGGCTTTTATTTCGAAAAAACCACAAGTTTCTCGTATGGCGGACTTTGAGATGCCAAACGAAAAGTGAATTTTTAAAAGTGAATATTTCGGTTCTTCTGTTGCTGCAATAGAATTATCTTTGCATAAATATTAAAACCATTTCGAAACTAGACCCTTTTCGGACAGAAATCGAAAATTAAAAAAGATTAACTAAATTTTCGTGACGTCATAAGTAACCATTTGTCAAAAAGCAAGTATTCAGCAGATTTAAAATGGTCGCAATCCCAATGATTATATTGCAATTGTTTGGTAAATTTGTTGCACGAGAGCATTAAAAATTGGCAAGCAACGGAGGCAGGGTCTTCCTTGCACTCACCTACAAAATTAAGGCTTAGTCTTTTTGTATTAAGCTAAAAAACGCGGAAATTTTGTTGCAAAATTTACGGAAAAATTAGACACTTCCAGTTACCAAACGTGCGCTTATGTTTGCAACAGTAGCAAAGTTTACGAACTAAACCTTTTTATTTTGCTCTAGTTTATTTCGTTATGTATTTATTGGCAGATATTTGAAAATATTTCTAATTGACTTTTCTGACAAAGTTAATTGAAAATTGCTATTCCGAGAATATACAGCTTTGTAACGCAGCTTATAGCCGACAGGTAATTTATTATTTACAAGAAATTCCAAAGCAAATTTAAAATACATTGCAATTGACAATTGGCAACGAAAAAGTCTTAATCCTGACCCGGAAAGTTAAACTTACCACGAAATCGTTATTTTTAACAGTAAAGACATGAAAGTTAACAAAAATCGTGATTTTTGTCCCGGCAACGTTTGTGCCAAGTTGTGTTACGATAGACTGTGAAATAAACGAATTATTGCAGTTTATGTTGGCTAGGCTTTTATTTCGAGAACATCCACAAGTTTCTCGTATGGCGGACCTTGAGATGCCAAACGAAAAGTTTATTTTTAAAAGTGATCATTTCGATTCTTCTGCTGCTGCAATCTAAATGTCTGTGCATAAATATTAAAACAATTTCGTAACTGGGACCTTTTCGGACAAAAATCGAAAATTATAAAGGATTAACTAAATTTTCGTGACGTCATAAGTAACCATTTGTCAAAAAGCAAGTATTCAGCAGATTAAAAATGGTCGCAATCCCAACGATTATATTTCAATTATTTTGTAAACCTGTTCCACGAGAGCAATAAAAATTGGCAAGCGACTGAGGCTGCTTTATCCTTCCACTAACCTGCAAGATAAAGGCTTAGTCTATTTGTATTAAGCTATAAAACGCGGAAATATTGTTGCAAATTTTACGGAAAAATTAAAAACTTCCAGTTACCAAACCTCGGATTATGTTTACAACAGGCAGAGGGTTGACGAACTAAACCTTTTTATTTTGCTCTAGTTTATTTCGTTATGTAGTCTTTGGCAGATTTTTGAAAATATTTCTAATTGGTTTTTCTGACAAAGTTAATTGAAAATTGCTATTCCGAGAATATAAAACTTTGTAACGCAGCTTTTAGCGGACGGGTAATTTATTATTTTTAAGAATATCTGAAGAAAATTAAAAATACATTGCAATTGACAATTGGCAACGAAAAAGTCCTAATCCGGACCCGGAAAGTTATACTTGCCACGAAATCTTTGTTTTTATCAGTAAGTAAACAAACATCGGGACTGTTTTGCCGGTAACGACGATACCAATTTTTGTTACGATAGACTGTGAAATAAACGAATTGTTGTAGTTTATGTTGGCTAGGCTTTTATTTTGAGAAAACCACAAGTTTCTCGTATAGCGGACCTTGAGATGCCAAACGAAAAGTGAATTTTTAAAAGTAAATATTTCGGTTTTTCTGTTGCTGCAATCTAATTGTCTTTGCGTAAATTTTAAAACCATTTTATAACTGGATTGTTTTCGGACAGAAAACGAAAGTTACAACAGATTAGTTTAATGTTCGTGACGTCATAGGTAGACATTTGTCAAAAGTCAACTAAATGAAGGATTTAAAATGGTCGTAATCCCAATAATTATATTGCAATTGTTTGGTAAATGTTTTGAACGATAGCATCAAAAATTGGCAAGCGATTGAGGCTGCTTTGTTCTTCGACTCACATCTATGATGAATGCTAAATGTTTTTTTTTTCTGAGCGATAAATCGCAGAAAATTAACTGCAGATTTTTTGCAAAAATTAGACATTTCCAGCTTCCAAACGAGCACTTAAATTTGCAGCAAATGCCAAAGCTACCAGTTTTGTATTTTTATTTTGCTTTAAGTTAATTAGCTAAGGAATTATGAACCGAAAAATGAAAATATTTTAATTTGTGTTTTCCGGCAAAGTTGATTGAAACTTCCACTTCCGACTACATGGAACTCTGTAATGCGGTGTATAGCCAACAGGTACAATATTATTTATGAAAAACTACCAAGAAAACTTAAAATAAATCACTTTTGACAATTTGCAACGAAACAATGCTAACCCTGAACCGGAAGGAAAAACTTGTCAGAAAATCTTTTTTTTTTAACCTAAAGACTTCATAGTTAACACAAAGCGTGATTGTTGTAACAGCAACTACGGGGCCAGATTTTGATAAAACCACAAGTTTCTCGTCTAGCGGACCTTGAAATGCCAAACGAGAACTGAATTTTTAAAAGTGAATATTTCGGTGCTTAAGTTGTTGCATCTAAATGATCTTTGCATAAACATTAAAGCAATTTCAAAACTTGAACCATTACGATCAGGAAACGAAAGTTATAAACATTTCACTTATTTTTCGTGACGTCACAGGTAACCATTTGTCAAAAGGGATATAATTGACGGACTTAAAATGGTCGTAATCCCAACAATTACATTTTTTAACATAAAGACGTCATAGTTAATACAAAGCGTGATTTTTGTGCCAGCAACTTTGGGGACAAATTTTATGCACACAGAAAAATTCCCCACCACCCCTGATTTATGCGTCGTTGACATCGTTGCCAATTTATTGACACGCGTTCACCTATTTGTCGTTTTTATAGTATTTATTTTTGTATTGTTCGCACTGCAATAAATACTTCAGCAAAAGTCGAAAATGCTTTGGTTCCATGATGGGTAGTTTATCTTTTAAATTCAATGTTTGTCTCATTTAGATAAAGCTTTTATGTTGAGTTTATGACGTCATACACATACTTTGTCCGCGTAAGTTTTCCCAATTTAAAATTTTATTGCAGTGAAATGCACATGGCAGTCTTTGTACATAGGTGTAAGTACACAGCGGCGGAAGCCGTAACATTTCTTCATGAAAATTCTGATATTGATGAGCTTGACGACACAGAAGATATGCAAGATGAAGTTCTTCAAGCTCATGAAAGTGACACTTCAAGTGACGAATATTTGTAGGATGGTCGCAACACCAACGATTATATTGCAAATTATTTCGCAATCTTTTGCACGAAAGCAATAAAAATTGGCAAGTGATCCAGGCTGCTTCATCGTTCCACTCACCTACAAAAATAAACCTCAGTCTTTTTGTAATAAGCCAGAAACCGCGGAAATTTAACTGCAAACTTTACGGACAAATTAGGCATTGCCAGTTACAAAACGTGCGACTTATGCTTGCAACAATCTCAAAGTTTACAAATGTTGGCGATGCGTTTATTTCGCAAAAACCACAAGTTTATCATATGGTGGACCTTGAGATGCCAAACAAAAAGTGAATTTTTAAAAGTGAATATTTCGGTTCTTCTGTTGCTGCAATCGAATAATCTTTGCATAAATATTAAAAAAATTTCGAAACTGGACCCTTTTCGGACAGAAAATGAAAACTATAAAGGATTAAATAAAATTTCGTGACGTCATAAGTAACCATTTGTCAAAAAGCAAGTAATCCACGGATTTAAAATGGTCGCAATCCCAACGATTATATTGCAATTATTTCTTAAACCTGTTCCACGAGAACATTAAAAATTGGCAAGCAACTGAGGCTGCTTTATCCTTCCACTCACCTGCAAGATAAAGGCTTAGTCTATTTGTATTAAGCTATAAAACGCGGAAATTTTGTTGCAAAATTTACGAAAAAATTAAAAACTTCCAGTTACCAAACGTGCGCTTATGTTTGCAACAGTAGCAAACTTTACGATCTAAACTTTTCTATTTTGCTCTAGTTTATTTCGTTATGTAGTCATTGGCAGATATTTGAAAAAAATTCTAATTGACTTTTCTGACAAAGTTAATTGAAAATTGCTATTCCGATAATATACAACTTTCTAACGCAGCTTGTAGCCGACAGGTAATTTATTATTTACAAGAAATTCCAAAGCAAATTTAAAATACATTGCAATTGACAATTGGCAACGAAAAAGTCTTAATCCTGACCCGGAAAGTTGAACTTGCCACGAAATCGTTATTTTTAACAGTAAAGACATGAAAGTTAACAAAAATCCTGATTGTTGTCCCGGCAACGTTTTTGCCAAGTTGTGTTAAAATAGACTGTGAAATAAACGAATTATTGCAGTTTATGTTGGCTAGGCTTTTATTTTGAGAAAATCCACAAGTTTCTCGTATGGCGGACCTTGAGATGCCAAACGAAAAGTTTATTTTTAAAAGTGATTATTTCGGTTCTTCTGTTGCTGCAATCTAATTGTCTGTGCATAAATATTAAAACACTTTCGAAACTGGGACCTTTTCGGACAGAAATCGAAAATTATAAAGGATTAACTAAATTTTCATGACGTCATAAGTAACCATTTGTCAAAAAGCAAGTAATCCACGGATTTAAAATGGTCGCAATCCCAACGATTATATTGCAATTATTTCTTAAACCTGTTCCACGAGAGCATTAAAAATTGGCAAGCGACTGAGGCTGCTTTATCCTTCCACTCACCTGCAAGATTAAGGCTTAGTCTTTTTGTGTTAAGCTAATAAACGCGGAAATTTAATTGCAAAATTTACGGAAAAATTAGAAACTTCCAGTTACCAAACGTGCGCTTATGTTTGCAACAGTCGCAAAGTTTACGAACTAAACTTTTCTATTTTGCTCTAGTTTATTTCGTTATGTAGTCATTGGCAGATATTTGAGAAAATTTCTAATTGACTTTTCTGACAAAGTTAATCGAAAATTGCTCTTCCGAGAATATACAACTTTCTAACGCAGCTTGTGGCCGACAGTTATTTTATTATTTATAAGAAATTCCAAAGCAAATTAAAAATACATTGCAATTGACAATTGGCAACGAAAAAGTCTTAATCCTGACCCGGAAAGTTAAACTTACCACGAAATCGTTATTTTTAACAGTAAAGCCCTGAAAGTAAACAAAATTCGTGATTGTTGTCCCGGCAATGTATGTACCAATTTGTGTTAGAATAGACTGTGAAATAAACGAATTATTGCAGTTTATGTTGGCGAGGCTTTTATTTCGAGAAAACCACAAGTTTCTCGTATGGCGGACTTTGAGATGCCAAGCGAAAAGTGAATTTTTAAAAGTGAATATTTCGGTTCTTCTGTTGCTGCAATCGAATTATCTTTGCATAATTATTAAAACCATTTCGAAACTAGACCCTTTTCGGACAGAAATCGAAAATTAAAAAAGATTAACTAAATTTTCGTGACGTCATAAGTAACCATTTGTCAAAAAGCAAGTGTTCAGCAGATTTAAAATGGTCGCAATCCCAACGATTATATTGCAATTGTTTGGTAAATTTGTTGCACGAGAGCATTAAAAATTGGCAAGCAACGGAGGCAGGGTCTTCCTTGCACTCACCTACAAAATTAAGGCTTAGTCTTTTTGTATTAAGCTAAAAAACGCGGAAATTTTGTTGCAAAATTTACGGAAAAATTAGACACTTCCAGTTACCAAACGTGCGCTTATGTTTGCAACAGTAGCAAAGTTTACGAACTAAACCTTTTTATTTTGCTCTAGTTTATTTCGTTATGTATTTATTGGCAGATATTTGAAAATATTTCTAATTGACTTTTCTGACAAAGTTAATTGAAAATTGCTATTCCGAGAATATACAGCTTTGTAACGCAGCTTATAGCCGACAGGTAATTTATTATTTACAAGAAATTCCAAAGCAAATTTAAAATACATTGCAATTGACAATTGGCAACGAAAAAGTCTTAATCCTGACCCGGAAAGTTAAACTTACCACGAAATCGTTATTTTTAACAGTAAAGACATGAAAGTTAACAAAAATCGTGATTTTTGTCCCGGCAACGTTTGTGCCAAGTTGTGTTACGATAGACTGTGAAATAAACGAATTATTGCAGTTTATGTTGGCTAGGCTTTTATTTCGAGAAAATCCACAAGTTTCTCGTATGGCGGACCTTGAGATGCCAAACGAAACGTTTATTTTTAAAAGTGATTATTTCGATTCTTCTGCTGCTGCAATCTAAATGTCTGTGCATAAATATTAAAACAATTTCGTAACTGGGACCTTTTCGGACAAAAATCGAAAATTATAAAGGATTAACTAAATTTTCGTGACGTCATAAGTAACCATTTGTCAAAAAGCAAGTATTCAGCAGATTAAAAATGGTCGCAATCCCAACGATTATATTTCAATTATTTTGTAAACCTGTTCCACGAGAGCAATAAAAATTGGCAAGCGACTGAGGCTGCTTTATCCTTCCACTAACCTGCAAGATAAAGGCTTAGTCTATTTGTATTAAGCTATAAAACGCGGAAATATTGTTGCAAATTTTACGGAAAAATTAAAAACTTCCAGTTACCAAACCTCGGATTATGTTTACAACAGGCAGAGGGTTGACGAACTAAACCTTTTTATTTTGCTCTAGTTTATTTCGTTATGTAGTCTTTGGCAGATTTTTGAAAATATTTCTAATTGGTTTTTCTGACAAAGTTAATTGAAAATTGCTATTCCGATAATATACAACTTTCTAACGCAGCTTTTAGCGGACGGGTAATTTATTATTTTTAAGAATATCTGAAGAAAATTAAAAATACATTGCAATTGACAATTGGCAACGAAAAAGTCCTAATCCGGACCCGGAAAGTTATACTTGCCACGAAATCTTTGTTTTTATCAGTAAGTAAACAAACATCGGGACTGTTTTGCCGGTAACGACGATACCAATTTTTGTTACGATAGACTGTGAAATAAACGAATTGTTGTAGTTTATGTTGGCTAGGCTTTTATTTTGAGAAAACCACAAGTTTCTCGTATAGCGGACCTTGAGATGCCAAACGAAAAGTGAATTTTTAAAAGTAAATATTTCGGTTTTTCTGTTGCTGCAATCTAATTGTCTTTGCGTAAATTTTAAAACCATTTTATAACTGGATTGTTTTCGGACAGAAAACGAAAGTTACAACAGATTAGTTTAATGTTCGTGACGTCATAGGTAGACATTTGTCAAAAGTCAACTAAATGAAGGATTTAAAATGGTCGTAATCCCAATAATTATATTGCAATTGTTTGGTAAATGTTTTGAACGATAGCATCAAAAATTGGCAAGCGATTGAGGCTGCTTTGTTCTTCGACTCACATCTATGATGAATGCTAAATGTTTTTTTTTTCTGAGCGATAAATCGCAGAAAATTAACTGCAGATTTTTTGCAAAAATTAGACATTTCCAGCTTCCAAACGAGCACTTAAATTTGCAGCAAATGCCAAAGCTACCAGTTTTGTATTTTTATTTTGCTTTAAGTTAATTAGCTAAGGAATTATGAACCGAAAAATGAAAATATTTTAATTTGTGTTTTCCGGCAAAGTTGATTGAAACTTCCACTTCCGACTACATGGAACTCTGTAATGCGGTGTATAGCCAACAGGTACAATATTATTTATGAAAAACTACCAAGAAAACTTAAAATAAATCACTTTTGACAATTTGCAACGAAACAATGCTAACCCTGAACCGGAAGGAAAAACTTGTCAGAAAATCTTTTTTTTTTAACCTAAAGACTTCATAGTTAACACAAAGCGTGATTGTTGTAACAGCAACTACGGGGCCAGATTTTGATAAAACCACAAGTTTCTCGTCTAGCGGACCTTGAAATGCCAAACGAGAACTGAATTTTTAAAAGTGAATATTTCGGTGCTTAAGTTGTTGCATCTAAATGATCTTTGCATAAACATTAAAGCAATTTCAAAACTTGAACCATTACGATCAGGAAACGAAAGTTATAAACATTTCACTTATTTTTCGTGACGTCACAGGTAACCATTTGTCAAAAGGGATATAATTGACGGACTTAAAATGGTCGTAATCCCAACAATTACATTTTTTAACATAAAGACGTCATAGTTAATACAAAGCGTGATTTTTGTGCCAGCAACTTTGGGGACAAATTTTATGCACACAGAAAAATTCCCCACCACCCCTGATTTATGCGTCGTTGACATCGTTGCCAATTTATTGACACGCGTTCACCTATTTGTCGTTTTTATAGTATTTATTTTTGTATTGTTCGCACTGCAATAAATACTTCAGCAAAAGTCGAAAATGCTTTGGTTCCATGATGGGTAGTTTATCTTTTAAATTCAATGTTTGTCTCATTTAGATAAAGCTTTTATGTTGAGTTTATGACGTCATACACATACTTTGTCCGCGTAAGTTTTCCCAATTTAAAATTTTATTGCAGTGAAATGCACATGGCAGTCTTTGTACATAGGTGTAAGTACACAGCGGCGGAAGCCGTAACATTTCTTCATGAAAATTCTGATATTGATGAGCTTGACGACACAGAAGATATGCAAGATGAAGTTCTTCAAGCTCATGAAAGTGACACTTCAAGTGACGAATATTTGTAGGATGGTCGCAACACCAACGATTATATTGCAAATTATTTCGCAATCTTTTGCACGAAAGCAATAAAAATTGGCAAGTGATCCAGGCTGCTTCATCGTTCCACTCACCTACAAAAATAAACCTCAGTCTTTTTGTAATAAGCCAGAAACCGCGGAAATTTAACTGCAAACTTTACGGACAAATTAGGCATTGCCAGTTACAAAACGTGCGACTTATGCTTGCAACAATCTCAAAGTTTACAAATGTTGGCGATGCGTTTATTTCGCAAAAACCACAAGTTTATCATATGGTGGACCTTGAGATGCCAAACAAAAAGTGAATTTTTAAAAGTGAATATTTCGGTTCTTCTGTTGCTGCAATCGAATAATCTTTGCATAAATATTAAAAAAATTTCGAAACTGGACCCTTTTCGGACAGAAAATGAAAACTATAAAGGATTAAATAAAATTTCGTGACGTCATAAGTAACCATTTGTCAAAAAGCAAGTAATCCACGGATTTAAAATGGTCGCAATCCCAACGATTATATTGCAATTATTTCTTAAACCTGTTCCACGAGAACATTAAAAATTGGCAAGCAACTGAGGCTGCTTTATCCTTCCACTCACCTGCAAGATAAAGGCTTAGTCTATTTGTATTAAGCTATAAAACGCGGAAATTTTGTTGCAAAATTTACGAAAAAATTAAAAACTTCCAGTTACCAAACGTGCGCTTATGTTTGCAACAGTAGCAAACTTTACGATCTAAACTTTTCTATTTTGCTCTAGTTTATTTCGTTATGTAGTCATTGGCAGATATTTGAAAAAAATTCTAATTGACTTTTCTGACAAAGTTAATTGAAAATTGCTATTCCGATAATATACAACTTTCTAACGCAGCTTGTAGCCGACAGGTAATTTATTATTTACAAGAAATTCCAAAGCAAATTTAAAATACATTGCAATTGACAATTGGCAACGAAAAAGTCTTAATCCTGACCCGGAAAGTTGAACTTGCCACGAAATCGTTATTTTTAACAGTAAAGACATGAAAGTTAACAAAAATCCTGATTGTTGTCCCGGCAACGTTTTTGCCAAGTTGTGTTAAAATAGACTGTGAAATAAACGAATTATTGCAGTTTATGTTGGCTAGGCTTTTATTTTGAGAAAATCCACAAGTTTCTCGTATGGCGGACCTTGAGATGCCAAACGAAAAGTTTATTTTTAAAAGTGATTATTTCGGTTCTTCTGTTGCTGCAATCTAATTGTCTGTGCATAAATATTAAAACACTTTCGAAACTGGGACCTTTTCGGACAGAAATCGAAAATTATAAAGGATTAACTAAATTTTCATGACGTCATAAGTAACCATTTGTCAAAAAGCAAGTAATCCACGGATTTAAAATGGTCGCAATCCCAACGATTATATTGCAATTATTTCTTAAACCTGTTCCACGAGAGCATTAAAAATTGGCAAGCGACTGAGGCTGCTTTATCCTTCCACTCACCTGCAAGATTAAGGCTTAGTCTTTTTGTGTTAAGCTAATAAACGCGGAAATTTAATTGCAAAATTTACGGAAAAATTAGAAACTTCCAGTTACCAAACGTGCGCTTATGTTTGCAACAGTCGCAAAGTTTACGAACTAAACTTTTCTATTTTGCTCTAGTTTATTTCGTTATGTAGTCATTGGCAGATATTTGAGAAAATTTCTAATTGACTTTTCTGACAAAGTTAATCGAAAATTGCTCTTCCGAGAATATACAACTTTCTAACGCAGCTTGTGGCCGACAGTTATTTTATTATTTATAAGAAATTCCAAAGCAAATTAAAAATACATTGCAATTGACAATTGGCAACGAAAAAGTCTTAATCCTGACCCGGAAAGTTAAACTTACCACGAAATCGTTATTTTTAACAGTAAAGCCCTGAAAGTAAACAAAATTCGTGATTGTTGTCCCGGCAATGTATGTACCAATTTGTGTTAGAATAGACTGTGAAATAAACGAATTATTGCAGTTTATGTTGGCGAGGCTTTTATTTCGAGAAAACCACAAGTTTCTCGTATGGCGGACTTTGAGATGCCAAGCGAAAAGTGAATTTTTAAAAGTGAATATTTCGGTTCTTCTGTTGCTGCAATCGAATTATCTTTGCATAATTATTAAAACCATTTCGAAACTAGACCCTTTTCGGACAGAAATCGAAAATTAAAAAAGATTAACTAAATTTTCGTGACGTCATAAGTAACCATTTGTCAAAAAGCAAGTGTTCAGCAGATTTAAAATGGTCGCAATCCCAACGATTATATTGCAATTGTTTGGTAAATTTGTTGCACGAGAGCATTAAAAATTGGCAAGCAACGGAGGCAGGGTCTTCCTTGCACTCACCTACAAAATTAAGGCTTAGTCTTTTTGTATTAAGCTAAAAAACGCGGAGATTTTGTTGCAAAATTTACGGAAAAATTAGACACTTCCAGTTACCAAACGTGCGCTTATGTTTGCAACAGTAGCAAAGTTTACGAAATAACCTTTTTATTTTGCTCTAGTTTATTTCGTTAAGGCCTTAGCCTACTGAACGAAATAAAACAAAACCGTTAAATGCATTTCCGGCACAGTTGAGTGGAAAAGAAGTTTGGTTTGTAGCCAACAGGTGTATTCTTACTTAAGAGAAATTCCTCGAGCTATTTTAAAAGACATTACAATTGATATATGACAATACAAACGTTCGACCTAGTTGCTGATAAATAAACTTTTGAGAAACAAATATTTTTTTCTATAAAGACCTCCTAGATGAATAAAAGCATAATTGTGTCGGTAGCAAAGTCTTTTGAATTCTTAAGCAAGTTGATACTGCATTTTTATCATTTGCTAAGTGGAGTTAATGAATTGCTACTGAGTGTAACCATTTGCTAAGCAGTGTTAACATTTAGTTACCGATGGTAACCTTTTGCTATTTGCAAATGGCTACTTCGGGTTACCATTCGCTAAATAGGGTTAACAAATGGCTACTTCGAGTTACCATTTGCTTAATAGGGTTAACAAATCGCTACTTCGAGTTACCAATTGCTAAATAGGGTTAACAAATGGTTACCCATGGTAACCTTTTGCTATTTACAAATGGCCACTGATTGTAACCATTGGCTAAATAGGGTTAACAAATGGTTACTGAGTGTAGCGTATAGCGGACCTTGAGATGTCAAACGAAAAGTGAATTTTTAAAAGTGAATATTTCGGTTCTTCTGTTGCTGCAATCTATTTGTCTTTGCGTAGAAAGTAAAACTATTTTTAAACTGGACCTTTATCGGAAAGAAAACGAAAATTACAAAGAATTAACTTCATTTTCGTGACGTCAATGTAACCATTTGTCAAACGGGAATGTAGTTTATGTGGGCGATGATTCCGATTCAATAAATTTGCCAATAAAGTTGATATTGTCTTAGTTATTTTATCGATAAATGCAACCAATACGATGCTCCTTCAACTGGATGCCAGAATGATTTGAGGCTGATGCCATTTAATTGGAATCAGTGGATATATATTTACTACGCTCTTCCTTTAACCTACGTCCTTCTTTTCTATTCGATTCATTTCCGTACCCCTCTCTTCTCCTAGAAATGAATAGCAATTTCTTTAAAATACGTACCTGGCTACATAAGCACGCAATGGGTTTACACAATTTAGGTTATGCGTACGTACATACAAATATCAGGCCTTTTAATTGTCCGTATTTCCTATAGTGTAGAAAAGTTTTGTTGGAGTTCGCACCCCAGAGATGACTGTGTTGGACATGGCCAAGATCACATTTGATTTTACCTTGTTCGGCAGTTTAGATAAGACATTCATTTGTACATGTGTTTGTACTATATGGTAGTAGGTTAGGCCACGATTATTTAGAAACGTTTATGAGGTAAGTCTTAATACAAGACTAGTTTGTGCTTTTCGTCCTGATGGACCTACAATTTTACTTTATCTACGAACCTCCTATTACCTCAATTCTGGTCTTACTCGGTTATATGTATGTTTGTCATTGGAATTTATTTGGTTTCTTTTGTACGTCAATAAACTTGCCTGAATATGATGATCTACTCATGTTTTGCAAATTGCTACTTTGTGCACACTCTTATTCTTATCTGACAATTGGCGCCTCACTTTTACATGGTCCCTGTTAAATTGTTACCTTCTGTCAATTAACAAAATGCGACGACCAAAATATCTGGGAGTAGGACCAAAGTCGAATTCATATGGGCGCTACTCCTGGGTTTAGGTTCAATGAGGTAACCATTTGTCAAAGACCCTAGTTAGGGTTAGGGTTAGGGTTAGGGTTAGGGTTAGGGTTAGGGTTAGGGTTAGGGTTAGGGTTAGGGTTAGGGTTAGGGTTAGGGTTAGGGTTAGGGTTAGGGTTAGGGTTAGGGTTAGGGTTAGGGTTAGGGTTAGGGTTAGGGTTAGGGTTAGGGTTAGGGTTAGGGTTAGGGTTAGGGTTAGGGTTAGGGTTAGGGTTAGGGTTAGGGTTAGGGTTAGGGTTAGGGTTAGGGTTAGGGTTAGGGTTAGGGTTAGGGTTAGGGTTAGGGTTAGGGTTAGGGTTAGGGTTAGGGTTAGGGTTAGGGTTAGGGTTAGGGTTAGGGTTAGGGTTAGGGTTAGGGTTAGGGTTAGGGTTAGGGTTAGGGTTAGGGTTAGGGTTAGGGTTAGGGTTAGGGTTAGGGTTAGGGTTAGGGTTAGGGTTAGGGTTAGGGTTAGGGTTAGGGTTAGGGTTAGGGTTAGGGTTAGGGTTAGGGTTAGGGTTAGGGTTAGGGTTAGGGTTAGGGTTAGGGTTAGGGTTAGGGTTAGGGTTAGGGTTAGGGTTAGGGTTAGGGTTAGGGTTAGGGTTAGGGTTAGGGTTAGGGTTAGGGTTAGGGTTAGGGTTAGGGTTAGGGTTAGGGTTAGGGTTAGGGTTAGGGTTAGGGTTAGGGTTAGGGTTAGGGTTAGGGTTAGGGTTAGGGTTAGGGTTAGGGTTAGGGTTAGGGTTAGGGTTAGGGTTAGGGTTAGGGTTAGGGTTAGGGTTAGGGTTAGGGTTAGGGTTAGGGTTAGGGTTAGGGTTAGGGTTAGGGTTAGGGTTAGGGTTAGGGTTAGGGTTAGGGTTAGGGTTAGGGTTAGGGTTAGGGTTAGGGTTAGGGTTAGGGTTAGGGTTAGGGTTAGGGTTAGGGTTAGGGTTAGGGTTAGGGTTAGGGTTAGGGTTAGGGTTAGGGTTAGGGTTAGGGTTAGGGTTAGGGTTAGGGTTAGGGTTAGGGTTAGGGTTAGGGTTAGGGTTAGGGTTAGGGTTAGGGTTAGGGTTAGGGTTAGGGTTAGGGTTAGGGTTAGGGTTAGGGTTAGGGTTAGGGTTAGGGTTAGGGTTAGGGTTAGGGTTAGGGTTAGGGTTAGGGTTAGGGTTAGGGTTAGGGTTAGGGTTAGGGTTAGGGTTAGGGTTAGGGTTAGGGTTAGGGTTAGGGTTAGGGTTAGGGTTAGGGTTAGGGTTAGGGTTAGGGTTAGGGTTAGGGTTAGGGTTAGGGTTAGGGTTAGGGTTAGGGTTAGGGTTAGGGTTAGGGTTAGGGTTAGGGTTAGGGTTAGGGTTAGGGTTAGGGTTAGGGTTAGGGTTAGGGTTAGGGTTAGGGTTAGGGTTAGGGTTAGGGTTAGGGTTAGGGTTAGGGTTAGGGTTAGGGTTAGGGTTAGGGTTAGGGTTAGGGTTAGGGTTAGGGTTAGGGTTAGGGTTAGGGTTAGGGTTAGGGTTAGGGTTAGGGTTAGGGTTAGGGTTAGGGTTAGGGTTAGGGTTAGGGTTAGGGTTAGGGTTAGGGTTAGGGTTAGGGTTAGGGTTAGGGTTAGGGTTAGGGTTAGGGTTAGGGTTAGGGTTAGGGTTAGGGTTAGGGTTAGGGTTAGGGTTAGGGTTAGGGTTAGGGTTAGGGTTAGGGTTAGGGTTAGGGTTAGGGTTAGGGTTAGGGTTAGGGTTAGGGTTAGGGTTAGGGTTAGGGTTAGGGTTAGGGTTAGGGTTAGGGTTAGGGTTAGGGTTAGGGTTAGGGTTAGGGTTAGGGTTAGGGTTAGGGTTAGGGTTAGGGTTAGGGTTAGGGTTAGGGTTAGGGTTAGGGTTAGGGTTAGGGTTAGGGTTAGGGTTAGGGTTAGGGTTAGGGTTAGGGTTAGGGTTAGGGTTAGGGTTAGGGTTAGGGTTAGGGTTAGGGTTAGGGTTAGGGTTAGGGTTAGGGTTAGGGTTAGGGTTAGGGTTAGGGTTAGGGTTAGGGTTAGGGTTAGGGTTAGGGTTAGGGTTAGGGTTAGGGTTAGGGTTAGGGTTAGGGTTAGGGTTAGGGTTAGGGTTAGGGTTAGGGTTAGGGTTAGGGTTAGGGTTAGGGTTAGGGTTAGGGTTAGGGTTAGGGTTAGGGTTAGGGTTAGGGTTAGGGTTAGGGTTAGGGTTAGGGTTAGGGTTAGGGTTAGGGTTAGGGTTAGGGTTAGGGTTAGGGTTAGGGTTAGGGTTAGGGTTAGGGTTAGGGTTAGGGTTAGGGTTAGGGTTAGGGTTAGGGTTAGGGTTAGGGTTAGGGTTAGGGTTAGGGTTAGGGTTAGGGTTAGGGTTAGGGTTAGGGTTAGGGTTAGGGTTAGGGTTAGGGTTAGGGTTAGGGTTAGGGTTAGGGTTAGGGTTAGGGTTAGGGTTAGGGTTAGGGTTAGGGTTAGGGTTAGGGTTAGGGTTAGGGTTAGGGTTAGGGTTAGGGTTAGGGTTAGGGTTAGGGTTAGGGTTAGGGTTAGGGTTAGGGTTAGGGTTAGGGTTAGGGTTAGGGTTAGGGTTAGGGTTAGGGTTAGGGTTAGGGTTAGGGTTAGGGTTAGGGTTAGGGTTAGGGTTAGGGTTAGGGTTAGGGTTAGGGTTAGGGTTAGGGTTAGGGTTAGGGTTAGGGTTAGGGTTAGGGTTAGGGTTAGGGTTAGGGTTAGGGTTAGGGTTAGGGTTAGGGTTAGGGTTAGGGTTAGGGTTAGGGTTAGGGTTAGGGTTAGGGTTAGGGTTAGGGTTAGGGTTAGGGTTAGGGTTAGGGTTAGGGTTAGGGTTAGGGTTAGGGTTAGGGTTAGGGTTAGGGTTAGGGTTAGGGTTAGGGTTAGGGTTAGGGTTAGGGTTAGGGTTAGGGTTAGGGTTAGGGTTAGGGTTAGGGTTAGGGTTAGGGTTAGGGTTAGGGTTAGGGTTAGGGTTAGGGTTAGGGTTAGGGTTAGGGTTAGGGTTAGGGTTAGGGTTAGGGTTAGGGTTAGGGTTAGGGTTAGGGTTAGGGTTAGGGTTAGGGTTAGGGTTAGGGTTAGGGTTAGGGTTAGGGTTAGGGTTAGGGTTAGGGTTAGGGTTAGGGTTAGGGTTAGGGTTAGGGTTAGGGTTAGGGTTAGGGTTAGGGTTAGGGTTAGGGTTAGGGTTAGGGTTAGGGTTAGGGTTAGGGTTAGGGTTAGGGTTAGGGTTAGGGTTAGGGTTAGGGTTAGGGTTAGGGTTAGGGTTAGGGTTAGGGTTAGGGTTAGGGTTAGGGTTAGGGTTAGGGTTAGGGTTAGGGTTAGGGTTAGGGTTAGGGTTAGGGTTAGGGTTAGGGTTAGGGTTAGGGTTAGGGTTAGGGTTAGGGTTAGGGTTAGGGTTAGGGTTAGGGTTAGGGTTAGGGTTAGGGTTAGGGTTAGGGTTAGGGTTAGGGTTAGGGTTAGGGTTAGGGTTAGGGTTAGGGTTAGGGTTAGGGTTAGGGTTAGGGTTAGGGTTAGGGTTAGGGTTAGGGTTAGGGTTAGGGTTAGGGTTAGGGTTAGGGTTAGGGTTAGGGTTAGGGTTAGGGTTAGGGTTAGGGTTAGGGTTAGGGTTAGGGTTAGGGTTAGGGTTAGGGTTAGGGTTAGGGTTAGGGTTAGGGTTAGGGTTAGGGTTAGGGTTAGGGTTAGGGTTAGGGTTAGGGTTAGGGTTAGGGTTAGGGTTAGGGTTAGGGTTAGGGTTAGGGTTAGGGTTAGGGTTAGGGTTAGGGTTAGGGTTAGGGTTAGGGTTAGGGTTAGGGTTAGGGTTAGGGTTAGGGTTAGGGTTAGGGTTAGGGTTAGGGTTAGGGTTAGGGTTAGGGTTAGGGTTAGGGTTAGGGTTAGGGTTAGGGTTAGGGTTAGGGTTAGGGTTAGGGTTAGGGTTAGGGTTAGGGTTAGGGTTAGGGTTAGGGTTAGGGTTAGGGTTAGGGTTAGGGTTAGGGTTAGGGTTAGGGTTAGGGTTAGGGTTAGGGTTAGGGTTAGGGTTAGGGTTAGGGTTAGGGTTAGGGTTAGGGTTAGGGTTAGGGTTAGGGTTAGGGTTAGGGTTAGGGTTAGGGTTAGGGTTAGGGTTAGGGTTAGGGTTAGGGTTAGGGTTAGGGTTAGGGTTAGGGTTAGGGTTAGGGTTAGGGTTAGGGTTAGGGTTAGGGTTAGGGTTAGGGTTAGGGTTAGGGTTAGGGTTAGGGTTAGGGTTAGGGTTAGGGTTAGGGTTAGGGTTAGGGTTAGGGTTAGGGTTAGGGTTAGGGTTAGGGTTAGGGTTAGGGTTAGGGTTAGGGTTAGGGTTAGGGTTAGGGTTAGGGTTAGGGTTAGGGTTAGGGTTAGGGTTAGGGTTAGGGTTAGGGTTAGGGTTAGGGTTAGGGTTAGGGTTAGGGTTAGGGTTAGGGTTAGGGTTAGGGTTAGGGTTAGGGTTAGGGTTAGGGTTAGGGTTAGGGTTAGGGTTAGGGTTAGGGTTAGGGTTAGGGTTAGGGTTAGGGTTAGGGTTAGGGTTAGGGTTAGGGTTAGGGTTAGGGTTAGGGTTAGGGTTAGGGTTAGGGTTAGGGTTAGGGTTAGGGTTAGGGTTAGGGTTAGGGTTAGGGTTAGGGTTAGGGTTAGGGTTAGGGTTAGGGTTAGGGTTAGGGTTAGGGTTAGGGTTAGGGTTAGGGTTAGGGTTAGGGTTAGGGTTAGGGTTAGGGTTAGGGTTAGGGTTAGGGTTAGGGTTAGGGTTAGGGTTAGGGTTAGGGTTAGGGTTAGGGTTAGGGTTAGGGTTAGGGTTAGGGTTAGGGTTAGGGTTAGGGTTAGGGTTAGGGTTAGGGTTAGGGTTAGGGTTAGGGTTAGGGTTAGGGTTAGGGTTAGGGTTAGGGTTAGGGTTAGGGTTAGGGTTAGGGTTAGGGTTAGGGTTAGGGTTAGGGTTAGGGTTAGGGTTAGGGTTAGGGTTAGGGTTAGGGTTAGGGTTAGGGTTAGGGTTAGGGTTAGGGTTAGGGTTAGGGTTAGGGTTAGGGTTAGGGTTAGGGTTAGGGTTAGGGTTAGGGTTAGGGTTAGGGTTAGGGTTAGGGTTAGGGTTAGGGTTAGGGTTAGGGTTAGGGTTAGGGTTAGGGTTAGGGTTAGGGTTAGGGTTAGGGTTAGGGTTAGGGTTAGGGTTAGGGTTAGGGTTAGGGTTAGGGTTAGGGTTAGGGTTAGGGTTAGGGTTAGGGTTAGGGTTAGGGTTAGGGTTAGGGTTAGGGTTAGGGTTAGGGTTAGGGTTAGGGTTAGGGTTAGGGTTAGGGTTAGGGTTAGGGTTAGGGTTAGGGTTAG